>NC_056727.1:866367314-866667314 GCF_019279795.1 Protopterus annectens | reverse complement strand
GAAGAGTTGATCCCATTAAAACCCAGTTGGACTTAAATGGTAAAATGGTGCAGTTTGAAGTTGATATGGGGTGTAGTGTCACAGTTCTGTCAAAGGCAGAGTATGGGAAGTTATGGCCCAGAGAAGCTCGTAAGCTGCAGGACTGTTCAGTGACTTTGAAAACCTATACGGGTGAAATAGTTCCCACGTTGGGAATGGTGAAAATGAAGGTAAAATATCAAGACCAAGTCAAAGAATTGCCAGTCATGGTGGTAGCAGGTAAGGGACCAAACCTGCTAGGCCGGGTGTGGTTAAAGGAGCTAAACATGGACTGCCTACAGCTCCATAAGGTAGAACAGCCGGGCCTGACCTTGCAAGAGGTGCTTGAGAATAATGAAGAAGTATTCAAAGAGGAACTGGGGACCTGGAGGGGTCCACCAGCAAAGATACACGTGAAAGAAAACGTAACGCCAAGATTTTACAAACCCCGTCCTGTACCATATGCGATGAAGAAGAAAGTTGAGTTTGAGTTAGAGAGACTCACTAAGCAAGGTATAATTGAGCCAGTAAAGTTTGCGGAATGGGCCGCACCAATTGTTCCAGTGTTAAAGCCAGATGGTACGGTACGCATATGTGGTGACTACAAGTTAACAGTGAACCAAGTCTCGAAGCTAGAGCAGTATCCCTTGCCAAAGGTGGAGGATGTGTTTGAAAAGTTGTCGGGAGGTGAAAGGTTTAGTAAACTGGACCTCAGTCAGGCATATCAACAAGTAGTGCTGGAAGAAGGGTCAAAGACGTATGTTACCCTGAACACACACAAAGGTTTGTTCCAAGTCAATCGTTTACCTTTTGGGGTTTCCTCGAGTCCAGCTATTTTTCAGAGAATAATGGAAGGACTAGTGGCAGGAATTCCAAAGGTGGCTGTGTATTTAGACGATATCCTGTTGACGGGTAGGAACATTCAAGAGCATCTGGAGACGCTGAATGAGGTGCTGAGTCGACTGCGAGAGGCAGGTCTACGGGTGAAACGGAGTAAATGTGCTTTCATGGCAACGGAAGCAGAATTCCTGGGCTACAAGGTGGATGCATCAGGCCTACACCCTCTGCCAAATAAAGTGGAAGCCATTCAACTGGCACCAGCACCCACAAATGTTACAGAACTGAAAGCCTATTTAGGCTTACTCAACTATTATAACAGGTTCCTGCCAAATCTGTCTACACTGTTAGCTCCTTTACATAAGTTGTTAAGGAAGGAGGCTCAGTGGTCGTGGAAAGAGGAACAGGACAGAGCATTTGAAAAGTCAAAGGAACTAATGCAATCTTCAGAGGTTTTAGTGCATTACGATAGTCACAAGGACTTAATTTTGTCTTGTGATGCCTCACCGTATGGATTAGGGGCGGTGTTGGCACACCGAATGCCAGATGGACAAGAGAGACCCATTGGGTTCATGTCACGAACTTTGACACAAGCAGAGTCAAACTATTCTCAGATAGATAAAGAAGGTTTAGCTGTGATGTTTGGAATCAAACGATTTCACAAATACCTCTATGGGAGGAAGTTTACCATTTGCACTGATCATAAGCCTTTGTTGTCATTATTCAACGAGATGAAAGCAGTACCGCAGATGGTTTCTCCTCGCATTCAGAGATGGGCAGTAACGTTGAGAGCTTATGAATACGAGATTGTTTATAAGCCTGGAAAGCACCATGGTAATGCAGATGCACTAAGTAGATTGCCGATGCCAGGGCATATCCAAGAAGAGGAAGCGGAGGACCGAGTCTTGATGATGGAAGACATAACATTGGTGTCTGCTAAGGAACTGAGAGTTTGGACACACAAAGACCCGGTGCTTGCTAGAGTGTTTCAGTGGGTTCAGCAAGGCTGGCCAGTTCAACAAACGGATCCAGTTTTTCGACCTTATGAGGTGAGGAAAACAGAGCTGAGTGTACAAGATGGATGCATATTGTGGGGGGCACGAGTGATAATTCCGTCCCCAGGAAGAAGGGCACTTTTACAGCAGTTGCATCAAGGTCATGTGGGCATTACCCGAATGAAAGCATTAGCTCGAAGTTATTTTTGGTGGCCAAAGTTGGACCACGAGATTGAAGTCGTTGTGAATGAGTGTAAAACATGTCAACAATATCGCAACTTGCCGGTGGTGGCGCCACTACATCCATGGGTGTGGCCGAGTTGACCTTGGCAGAGACTTCATATAGATTATGCAGGACCATTCATGGGAGCCATGTTTTTGATAATCATGGATGCTCATTCGAAATGGATGGATGCTTATCAAGTCAAGACACCCACTTCTCTCGTTACCATTGAATGCTTGAGGAGGAGTTTCAGTAGTCAAGGACTGCCAGAGACTATTGTATCCGATAATGCTTCATGTTTCACGAGTGAAGAGTTCAAGGGTTTTCTAAGAAAAAATGGCATCGTACACATTACTTCAGCGCCTTACCATGCAGCTACAAATGGTTGTGCTGAAAGAGCTGTGCAGACTTTTAAAGCAATGATGAAAAAGTCTGGGGAAGGAAGTTTAGCAGCAAAAGTATCAAGGGTGTTATTCAACTACCGTATTACACCACAATCTACCACGGGTTTGTCACCTGCCGAGATGTTGCAAGGACGTAGATTGAGATCCACGTTGGATCTAGTGTATCCTAATGTCCGAGCAAAGGTGGAGGGGACCCAGTGGAAGCAAAAAGAATGTCATGATAGACGACGGAGAGAGAGAAGTTTTCTGGAAGGAGATGCAGTGATGACGCGAAATTTCAGTTATGGACCTAAGTGGATTCCAGGGTTCATTGTCAAGAGCACAGGACCATTGTCGTACCAGGTGAGGTTGAATGGAGATTTCGTAGTGAGGAGACATGTAGACCAAATTCTACGGAGCGAACAGAAGAAGGATGCCATGGAACTGCTGGCCTCGGAACTACCGTTAAGTTCGGAACCAGGGCTCGCAGTGGCAGATGGATCGCAAATCGAGGGAGACTGCCAGAACGTGGAAGGAGAGGTTTCTGAAGATCCAACCGTTCCAGGGAAGGACACACCGATACCTGAAGTGGTAAAAGTGACACCAGAGTCACCTAAGGTGGTACCACTGCGCCGTTCTAAGCGTGTGCTGGTTAAACCTAGTTACTTGAAGGACTATCAATGTTAACAAAAGTGCATGTATAGTACCAGCTTAAAAAAAAATAGTAGCTGGTATGGTAACCAGTTAATAACTAGCTTGTTATTTACAAGTAAGGATTAAATGCATTGTGGAACTTGTTCCCTAGTTTTGCTTATGTAAGACAGTATGTCTTAGCTTAAAAGGGGAGGAATGTAGTATTCGGGCTGGTAATGTGGTTGTTGTACTGTAGGGGTTCTGTGTAGTAGATGACTTGCAGAAGTTGTGTGAAGAAGCATGGATGCGCACCTGGAGGCTCTTAATAAAGAAAGGCCTTACAACTTAATAAACCGTGTGGTCTCCTTCATTACCACGATGTAACATGAAGCTTTTTCCCTAATGACTTTTTCAATATAAGTAAAAACAAAATTACATCAAAATGAATAGTTTACCCAAAGGATCCCTTACGTACCTTGTCCATGAATAAAACAGAAAAAGCGCAGGAGCCCATAAGGTCACAGAAAGAACACACCGGTTTTAACTGGCAATTTTTACACTTGTGACCTGCCACTGAACCCTGACCAGACTGAACTATTTAGTCAGGCAGGGGGGCAGGCAGACCAATACACCTGCTTACTGCTTAGTGCAGTATAGACCAGAATTTGAAGTTGAACCCCCACACAAGCTGAAGTTAGTCAAGGAAGCCAGCAGCTAAGGTAGAGCACAACAGTGCAAGCTATCGGCTCCTGATCTGATTTTAATAAAGAAAAGTAATTGCTGCCATTTTGCAAAAGTTCTGCTTTAGATAACTTTTCTCATTAGTCTACATGGGTTATTTGCTGTTTGCATTACTCTCTAAAGAAGCACAGAGTTTTCTCTTTATATGTTTGTTTATTGTTAGAGATAAAAGCTGTTGAGGAGTAAAGTTTTGTAAGTTGCTTTGTATTTCACTTGATTTGAAGGTGCTACTACTTCTTGGCCATGATTTTTGTGCAATCTGACCACTTGAAATCAGTGCTACTCATGTTTTAGGTTACAGTGTCTGTTTATTCAGAGAAGAAAACAGTCTATTTAATGTTCTCCTGCCTTTGAGTTGGTCAGGAAACACCCCAGTGACACTCCATAATTATTTACAGCCCCTCAAAAACCCCATAAACAAACAGGGAGCTGAACTCAATGGACAATCACCTGGAATGAGACTGTAAACTCTAGTTTGCAGAAAATGCTCAGGACTACTTCTTGCTATGTCCGTGCTTCTCTGTCCTCATCAGTAGTAGGGATATTTATTACCCTGGGCCCTAATGAATTTTCTCTCATGATTTTTTTACACAATTAACCTTTCATTTTGAAGGTAATACGATTAGGTAAACCTTATATATTCCACACTTATATATCCAATCCACCATTTAGATGTTTATTTCATTGCTGTTTTATGCATCTGGCAGGCAGAGTAATACACTTCAGGCTCCATTGACAAACAAGAGTCCAGGATTAGAGAGCCAGGCTACATGAAGGGATCAGGGTGAAGAAGTACAGTGAGGCAAGATCACAGAGTGTGGGAGCACAGAAAGAGCAGCTTTCCCTCAGACTGCTGGGAAGCTAGATCAAAGGTAAGTGACTGCCAACAGCAGCATCCTCATAAGTGTTTGTATACATATATGTGTATGCTTTGCAACAAGACCTGCTAGCAACTGTTGTCCAGACAGAGGCAAAACCTTCACCAGGATCTGTATGGAGTAGTTCTCCCTCGGAGATGATGGAAGGACATGAGATTGTTTTCAACCTGCTGATGGTACCTGGGAATCAAAGAACTGCTGTGGCTTAAAAGGGGCGCAGATGATCAAAGACAAAATGTAGCTTTTCCTTTCATGGTACATTTTTAGGCTGTCTTGCTGTCTGAAAGCTTTCCTCTTGAGCTAAGAGAGAAGATTTGAAATAGATGGGCATTAAAGCAGCAGTTAACTTACACTAATGCTGCACATTGCCATTTAGTGATGCAACTGAATGTAGATCGCACTACAGTGAGGACCGGGAAATTTACCCTTTCTTTTACTGTAGTGTGATCTCGGAATTTGTAAATGTAAGTTGGATGCAAAAGTGGAAGGCACTCCGCTTCCCCCTTGCTCTATGGTTCCGGCGCCCATGTACTTGTTTCCATTTTATATGTTTTAAAAATCAAAATTTTATAAGAAGTATTATCACTTATGATTTTTTTTACTTTTTATTTCTAACTGTTCATCGTTGCTTATAAATATTTTTACATCTAATTTTATAAACCTTTATATTTTATTTTAATCTTCTCAAGTGAGTACAGCTTTAACTTGTGATTTCATCATGTGACTACAGTTTTAACTTGTGATTTCATAATATGACTACATCTTGATTATATAAGCTAAACACCATGAGTTGTTCAGATTTTTGCCTGAAGGAGCCAATCTAGGTGAAAGTGTTTTTTGCATTTGCAACATACCTCTTTAAGTATGTTCTGGATTTTAAACTTTTGGAATAAACATCTCTTACTTTTTACAAATGCAAATTTTCAAGTAAGTTGTGGACTTTATACTTTTTGAACAAACAATTGTTATTTTTCTCTGCCCGTGGTTTCAGTTACCTTTTTTGTTTTGCCAATAATGCATGATATGTGAAAAACATAATGCCGATATTAGGGAATTATCTAATGGTAATTGTCCATTATTAGAGTAACAATTATTAAATAATTAGATTTTTTTGAGTTCTCCATTCCACCCGTGTTATTTATTTATTTGTTTATTTTGGTATCTTACTTATTTCTCTTTGAATGTTAATGCCATTGAAAACCTGTCCACCGTTAAGATGGCCACTTTGGAACTCAGGCTAGAGGAGAAGATTAAAAAGTGCCATCAAAAGTATGTTACCCTTCTAGAGCCATAACATAACTGTATGATACAATAGTGGTAACTATCAAGTTATCGAATATCAAAGCTACTGCACTCACAGTGCTACCGACAGACATGATATGTCTGTGATTTCTTTAATATTTTAAATTGTTAACCATGATGTGCTCAGTGACTGCAAGTAAAAGCTTTTCAGCCCATTCAGAAATTTGTGTCTTTCAGCTTTTCCCGAATAGGGGTCGCCACAGCGGAACTCCGGTCCGCTAATGATTGGTAGTTGATTTTTACATGCTGAGTTACCAGCCCTGATGCACGACCTTCAATGAAGGTATGCCCATTCATGCATGTCTCCACGCAGAAGACGCTGTAGCTGTGAATCGAACTGGACAGCTTCTTACTGTGAGGCGACAATGCTACTGCAGCACCACCACCGCGGTTACTCAGTCCATTCAGAAATAATATGTAAATATGACATTGGCACTGGAATGTCATTGCACCTGCATTTTGTCCACAAATGGTGATGCTGATGTTATGTCATATTAGTTTTACAGTATATGGTATTGCTTTCAATGTGATGTATGCATACTACAAATCAGATTTTATTTATGTAAGTCTAAATGAGATTTACAGTTAGTGATATTAATAGCCTGAAGGAGATGTATCCTTCCATATCACATCTACAAACACTAATCAGCTAAAATGTGATTTTCCATTCAGATGTAAGGTCTGTGGTTTATATATCTGATGAAAAAGGGTAAAGGAATACACCCCCGTATCAGGACACCAGGTGCAGGTGGGCCACTTTACCTGCCATTGATACTAATGCCCCAGGCTTATTTATCATCACATGCATCAGTAGATTAGTCAGAAGAGAGAATAGTCAGTGGATAAGTATAATTTCTCCTCTCTCAGGATGAGACACTGTAGTGACCATGGCCTGACAGAGAACAGAAGTGTACCAACTAGAGACTACCTGATACCCGGACATGAGACAAATGTTTAAGAGAGAGCACACACTAAGCTTTATACAGCTCAGACTTGACCATAGTTCAAAAACCCGGTCTCATTAGCATGAGTTTTTGAAGGTACTGCCCTCTACCAAAGGATCTTATGTCTTGGCCTGTGATACAGGAATTAAATGTGTTGTTGAAATTATGGTGCAGTGGGGCGGGTTCAAGACAGAAATGTGGGGCATTAGTGATCATCACTGCAACAACCCACCACTGGACCAGTAATCAATCCTCACCACTGGAAAGAAAAAGAGGGGGACATACACTGGTATGATAACAGGTACTCACACAGTATTTCCAGATGCAGCTCTCTGCATCAAGCACAATTTCCCTTAAGACCACACAGAGACTACAGTCAGTCCAGAGCTGGTTTCTCCCTCTTCCTCCAGATCCCCGGTAGGACTCCCCACTGGTACAGCTATAGAGTTGAGATCTCAGCTGAGTGGCCAAGCCAAGACCTCCAGCACCCTCTCTGTCCAATCAGTGCTTTGTGTCCCCGCCCAGGTAGCCGACACACACACACACTCTTTGAGGTTGGTTTTACAGACACACACAGCTGGAAAAGGCTGGCACAGGTTTACTAGTTATACCCACTTTTGCCAAGACTATAATGTAGTTATCACTGCCATCGGCCAACTCTTTATCAGCTACTTTAAGGCCATTAACAAAGGGTGTCCAATATTACTGTGTAATATTAATATTAATACAAATGGTAGTCTGACCAAGAGCATGGCTATTAGGAGTGGCCCAAATAAAGAGTGGCACCAAATAAACAAGAAAGTACTCTCAAAACTTAAATACACAGATCAGGTGAAAGGTTTAAATATATTTAATAATAAAAAACAAAAGAACAAGAAAAACTCAGTATATATTCACAGTGACATTAGAGTTCAAAATCACAGGAAAGATTTAAAACAACATTTCAGGACATTCTCAAATAAATAAAAAATATCTAAACTAAGCTTCCGTATATTCCTGACTATATCTAAGAGAGATATTATACCCTAGAACGTAAGTTCTTCTAGAGCAAGGCGGATTTGTGGTGAATGGTTCTTGCTGCCAGGTCCAAGTCAGAATACAGAATGCCCCTGTCTCTCTAACAGACTCCTCAAATTAATATCTCAAATATTACTGCTGGAATAGCTTTCAGAATGACATTATTTCTTGTCATCTGACTCTATACCAGGTGAAACCCCCACCACTGATAACTGGCAGTATTTAGCATCTACCTGTGAAATTACATAGACCTCAGATCTTTGGCAGATACTGGAAGTAATAAAACCTTTGCATTCCTTCATACTTTCAGAGGTAGTAATTAGTTCACTTGAAGACAATACAGAAAGCTTCAGGGCACAGACTCTGTCTCTGGCTAACTGAAAAACTGAAAGATTTCAACTTTTATTGTGTAGCCATGAAGTAATTTAATTTCAACTATATTTTCTGAAGTTAACCTCCTGTATTTCAGTTTCCACTATTAAAATATATGCATTTAAACAGTTACAATAGGGAATGTACATTTCTGTTCTTTTCCAGTAGGGCACACTGTGGTTACATTTTAAGCACAATCACTTTATAAAATACCTTTTTAACACACATCTGCACAAACTAGTTTGATATACACATGACATACAGTTCTAATACAGTTGTAACATAAGCATCTTATATAGATCATGTTGATATTTGCAAATTACATATAATTATTTACAAAATTCCAGAAAGCTGTGCTGACAGTATCTCCCTTTGTCACAAACACAGTAAAATGTGATCACAAAAGTGAAATTCATGTCATTAGTAGAAAAAAATTGAGATGGCAGTATCTCAAAATATTCCTTTTATTCTAGGGTGCACAGTCTTGGAGTGTCTATATATAAATAGCAGAGATGTGCATGCCAGCAAAGTGCTTTAAAATAGGTTAATATTTTCATATTAGACTGTCAATGTACAGGCTATTACAAGTCTAGCCAATTATTACAAGTCAGAATCAAACCCTGTACTTTGTGTCTGTGAGATAAAGGCTTTAACCATTATACCAACCTTGCCTCTTTCAATTCCACTTCTTTCCCAAAAATGTTGCAATGAGTTTTATTCTGTGATTTGTGATCATACTTTTTTGCTATAGATCAGGAATGTATTAAATCTGTGTCATGGATATAGTGAAGTATTATGCTAAGTCTCATACAGGGTAGTGTCAAATGCAAATGTGGAATGAATGGGTCCTTGTATGAGAGGTAATGAAGCAGAACGCCAAACAAGATATTCAGGTAGTATGTCATACCTGGAGTAAACTGAATCCTCATTTAATGCCTGTTGTGATGTTTCTTCTCGTGGCTTTTATGAGCACTTTTTACAGACCCTTACTACTTGCCACATCACAGACTATATTACTTAAAATATTAGTGGAATAATTTCTGAGGAAACTGTCTTCTATTGCGATTTTGCATGGCGTATTTCTACTGTCATTAACAAACACATGGAGATCACCAAATTATGAAGGGCCAATGCAGACTTTTCCATATTTTAGTTTTCTGTGATGAAGGCATATTCAAATGCTTGTAGAGAACACCTGTGGTAGGCATATTTGTTGTACCTGATCATTTGGTTACTATTACTTTACTAAGTGTATAACTTCATATCGCCAAATATCTTTCAGCTGCAGGTAACCCCCATCCCAACTCCTTGAGTGTGTCCTTGAGGTATGCATGCAGCTTATTTATTTATGTATTTTTTGCAGTCTCCACTACACTTGTAGTTCCAGTGTTAGAACCGTTATCCTCCACTGCTGTTGCCATCAGAGCTGCACATCTCATTTTGTAGTGGAATTTAGGTAATATATATTTGCCTTCGTTGCTGATGCAGATGCAAGATAGGCAGCATCTCAATTTGTTACTGTCACCATTGAACACTTAGCTTTATATATCACAGCTGTATTACTTAGCAGGTAGCAGTCCGCAGTCCATTCTCACTTACTTATTATTTATCAAACAATTTATCTAACGTCTGGCTTCATTCTTCTATGCAATTCACACATACCACTGCAGAATGTAAACGTTTCTGAAATAAAGTTTCCTCCCTACTGTCTGCATTATACTAGCCATAGAGCAGTAGCAAAGTTGTCTTCACAAACAGCCACTTAGAACATGGTCATTCATCTCACTAAAGCACTCAGTTCGGCTGAGTCTACTGTGACATGATAGTCCCAGAAACTTAATTATCCAGTTTTACACTGCAGCCTCTTGTTTGGCCCTTTTATGTGATGCTGCAAGATCTGGCACTATTTCTCAGCAAGATCAGCAGAAGGGGGGCTGCATGTTAAATAACATGAGTGCACCAATCCAGCTTCTCATCACAGAAAAATATTACTGAGTGCTGTATTCACAGTATTTGTCTGCAGAATATGCAAGTGCCTCAATGTTAACCATTAGACTTCACATCAGGTATGCATGTCTGCATGGCAGATGAAAGGTAAGCTTGGCGTCAGCAAAAATGCTTTTAATCACGATCTGATTCAATCCTCTGTTTTAATTTCAGTGATTAGTTAGTGTCATGGCTGCCGTGACTCTTTCCTTTGATTGCTTTTATGTTAATTGATGAGGTACTTTGCTGAGAGACTATGAGCTATGGTTTCATTTTTCCTGAAATAAAACAAAAATGAACCAGCCTTAATATCGGTGGTAATGTCTGTACTGGAAGCTAAAATAAACGGAGCTACTTAGCTACATTTAAGGAGCTATATTTATATATATTTATATATGTATGTATATATATATATATATATATATATATATATATATATATATATATATATGTGTGTATGTATATATATATATATATATATATATATATATATATATATATATATATATATGTGTGTGTGTGTGTGTGTGTGTGTGTATATATATATATATATATATATATATATATATATATATATATATATAAAATCTAATATATATATATATATATATATATATAGTCATTGTGAAAAATTACATTTTCTGTTAAGCATGTTAGTTTTTGTGCTGGCTAGAGTGCATTATAGATTGCTACGCAATAAATCGTAACTGCATATAGAATACTGTTTTTTCTGGATGTAGACCAATAAATAAATAAAATAAAATAAAAAAGCGTTGAACTGAATGAGCTGAGTGACACAAGGCTCATTATACTGTGTAGCTTATTATATTGCATAAAAGTATTTATATCTGCATTTCCAACACAAATTAAACAAATTTGCAACTAAATGATTCATTATAAATTAAACAATCTTAACAAACAATTGCTTTTCTGAATATGTCAGATACTTAAGCTTATTTTAGACTAAAATGCCTTTATACAAAAGAACATGCAGTAGAAATAAACACAACCACTTACAAAGGTTAGTGGTGTACTATTTTGCTTAAAGAAATTGGTCATACTCATATTCCACTGCAGCTGTCTGAGATAACTTTAATAAATTAGCATGCAAAACAATAAATATTTGTAAGATACATGCATTAACAGACACAGTATATTTAGAATAATTTTATTAATTTTTGTATGAATAAATGTGTGCACATACACACTTAAGATATGTCATGTTCCTTTGCTATGTTTGGGATATGTGTTTTTACAACTACTACCTCTTTCATTTTATAAAGATGTCAAAAAAACATTTTGTGTTAATTTTCATGTTTTTTTCATTGATACCCACTTTGTTCCATTCAGAATTGTTTGCCAGTCAGGACAGGCTTCAGGATACTGCTGAATGCCATACTTACATGGAAGGTAGTCAGTTTTAAACCTGCACTCCCAAGACTTTGTCTTGCAGCAGTGCTTTGATTTATGACTTAAAATGTGAAGAAATCCCTTCAGTCAGTGTCCAGTCAAAAGGCAGCTAACTGTCATTCTTTTCTTTTTTTCAATAATCTTTATTAAATTTTAATAGGTGATACATAGAAAATAACTAATACAGCAGTAGCTAACACTGAGACATAGCAACATTGTTTGGTAAGACCATTAAGTATAAAATCAGAGTTAAACATCAATAAACTATTTACAAAACAATTTACAAAAGTGCTAGTTGCCTTACACGAAAGAGTAAATACTTGAGTATAACTAATAATTAGAGTTTCTATAAAGTGATAAAGATAAGTTGATAGTTATGGGATTTCCCAGAAAAGCTAACGATGGAAAAGAAGAAAAAGGGGGTAGTGGGTAAAGAGATCCAATGTCTTTACATCATCTCTCAGTTGAGGATAACACATGCAAGAAGGTTATTGCAAAATGAGATTGAATAATATCTTTCAATATTCAATGAAGTGTGGATAAGCTTTATGATTAGCCATAAGAAGCTTATTGGCTGCAGGTATTTAATTGCCTTCTGTTTAAATCCTCTCCGAATGAGCAAGGATCTGTCTTTCCAATTTAATGTAATGTAGATTTTAATTAGAGTAAATAGTGTAATTAGAATGTGGGTTTGCAACTCTGTCAAACCAGGTGGAGGTATAATATGTAACATAGTAAATTCCCAAGAGAGGGTAGATTTCTCAAAACCCATCATTTGGAGTTTAACTCTCACAGAACACCAGAGTTTATATGAGCACTTAAAACGCCAAAAAATGTGGAGAAAATCAACTTTTTGAAGTATGCAGTATGGACAAAAATGGAAGATTGAGGGGTTACATTTATTTTTAGTGGTAGTGGTGATATATGCATTGTTAATAATCATAAATTGGGTGTAGCTGAGTTTCTTAAAAGGGTATTGCTTTAGAGGTTAATTGGATTGATTGTATGATTTTATTGTTTGAGACTGTTGAATTTATGTCAGTCCATGACTTTAAAAACAGGATTTTCTTTTGAAATCTAAGTGCAACAATTAGTTTCATCATATTTGAGGTCATTTTCTTCTTCACTGAGAATAGGGTTCTGAGAGTTTTGCGAGTATTTACGTCATTATCCTCTAGACTGGGGTTGTATAGAATTTTGGAACACAATTCTCTAACCTGTCTTAAGATGATGGTATGACTTTTAGGAAGATTTATTGAAGCTCTCAGCTCTGAGATGGATTGATCCCAGAAGTGGTAAAGATGGAGTTCACTGCACTACTTTAAAAGAGGGAAGTTATTTATGTTTAGCATTGTGTTGTTAAGTTTTAAATTTGGGTTAAGGTGTAGTGGCTGTAAGGTAATGAAGGCGTTGGATGAGTTCAGTGATTTAATTAGATTTTGTAAGTTAATTATACTGTTCTTTAGGGAAATGTGCAGTTTAGATCTTTTGAGGCTCGGAGGCTGTCAATGAGGTAGAGAATACACCTCTCAACTGCTCAGATCTTTGCAGAATGTCCAGATTTTTTCCTCATATTTTTGGTTTCTTCATCATAAAATTTGTGGTTTCCAGCAAATCACTGTGGACTGAATTCCCTAAATAATGACACAAATTTGAGTTTTAGATTTTGTACCCATTAGAAAATGTATGTACCCATGGAAAGGAATGGCAGCTGTGACAAAATTATAAGTGTGGTATCAGAGGGTCATAGGCACCCTCCAGTAGAAATAGGTTTGCCACACATATGGAAAGTAGTTGGTAAAGAGGAATAAAGCCCTGGCTAAATCCCAGGGAGGTCTGCGTAGTGTCTCAGGCAGCCACAGGAAGTGTCTGGAAGTGAGGAGGAGGAGGAGAAGAAGAGGAATGAGGATTCATAGCCTGCTCACCCAAGGAGAGTGTGAAGACCTGCAGGGGCACAGTGCTTATGAGCCCATTATGTCCAAGACAAGGACTGCAGTTGCATTTAGTGGGCAGCCAAATGAGGGTTACATCATCATGAAAGTGGGGCATGAGTCAGATGATGGCAGTGCATGATACCTTAGTTGATAGACTGAATGCTAATAGTGAGAGGCAAGATTTAAAGGGAAAATCCTGGTGCAGGGAGTGCATATGATGTGTAGGAAGCATAGTTCCTGTCTGCCTTCTTCAATGCCACTGTACATTCTTCCCACCCTGCTGGGTGACCCCACTTGAGGTGTAGTTCTATGAATAATGTCACTCTCTGCTTTCTTTTTCCCTTCTACTGTCAGCCTCATCTGGTGACTAGCACTGAAGAAGCAAGAAAAATTGAAAGGGATGCTAGGTAGCTAAAAGTATTTGCAACACCAGGATCCCACCAAAAAAAAAAAAAAAAGAAAAAAGAAAAACAGTTGGGGAACTTCAGCAATAACTTAATTAGAATATAAAATGAGAACCTCACTCAAAAGATAGATATCCAAAATATCCTGGACTATTCCTGATGAAAAAAGGAAAACATAGCCAGGATAAAAGGACCTAATAAAAGATTTATCTATAATGTTATGCCCTGGATCTTCAGCAGGACCTCCTCTTCATTATAGAGAAGATGACATATCCTTGGCCTGATCTGTCTGGAATGTTTTATGTGGGATAGGTAGCCAAGAAATCTGAAGACAGTGGTGAAAATTAATAAAATCTCTTATTCTCAATTCAAGTCCATGGACTGATTATCTGATGGAAATGTAACAACATGCTGAAGTCTAATAGACGCATGCTGGCTTAAAGAAAAAAACTGGAAGCTAATCTGTGATTTCCAAAATGGAAGGTTCACTACTGTGAGCCTGGTTTAAGTATGTTTTTTTTTTTTCATGGACACTGTTAGTCCTAAATATAAATGCTTCCAAAACAATGGAACTAACAACCTTCCAGACAAATCTCAAGTCTCCACAGGGAAATAATCCAAGCTGCATCCTCCACCTGCCTTAAACAATTGCAGTGCAAATGGCAACAAACGCATTGGCTAATCCACTGTGAATTTTAACAACTTCAGAGCTTTTTCTGGGAGGTTCTTACTAAAGATAGTTCCTGACAAGAGTGCCTAGAACTGGAGTAAACATCACTGTTGAACTCATCTAAAGAAGGTACTGAATGGTACTGTTCTACTCTATCTCAGCCATTAAAGAGATTGTGTTGAACAGACTGTTGAAGTGGATTGTAGGCATAACCAAGATTAGCAGCTTAAAGGCAGTCAAAGGTGATGTATGGTAAAAGGCTTTGTTTGACTGGCAGGAGGTCATTCACTTGGTTGAGGCAAAGGGAGTTGATCTCCCAGGTCTGAGTTCAATGATAGAGATATACAGCAGGAATGAAAGTGGATTGCACTTTTTTGTCCTAAAAGGAAACACAAGAACCATTTGTGCTTGAGAAGATGGCAGTTAACACCTTAAACCTATTAGCAAAGACAGGTGTCAAGGAGGTGTTCATAGGTTCATAGGTTGGTACTAGGCTATCAGCCCTAGGGCCTATACAAGCCTAGCCATAAAAATTCCCTGGCTATTACTTCCCACACTATTTACTTCCCTGGACCCCTGTCTAGCAGGGTGACTGACGTGATCCCCGGGGTGAATGCTATTGCACTGTACTTCACATTTGTCCACCAATGAAGATGTGGATGATGGATAAAGAATGAGAAGTCAAGGAGGAGAGCCTTGAACACCACTGAACTGGTAGATCTCAAAATGCATCAAGTCCTGAAGCCTTTTCTATGCTGTGGGGTGCCATTACCTTTTTCTGCCCTTCTCCTCTGTGGTGTTACTTGAACCTTTTGTTCCAACCCTGCACTGCTGGATCATCTTCATTGCTACCTTGCAGTGATCATTGAAATATGCCTCAAATTGGTCTCAGTGATTTGCTGTGGTCATATGAACAAATTGTTGGTAATTACAACAATGACTAATGCTGTGTTCCACTACAAAACAGAATAGCCACCTGATTATTTAGAATTAGGACCTCTGGCACCAGAACATTCTAAATGATGAATGCTAAGTAGGAATAAAAACAATGATAATATTAAAAAAATGTGCTACGTGCACTCCTTAGTTCTTATACAGGATCCTATGAAACGGTGAAAGAATGCAAGAATGGTTATGGATACCGACTTGATTTTATAGACAAGTAACATGACAGTGGAGAGAACTAGTCTACCCTGATGTTTAACCCTTTTGTCAAAGATTCCTAAAAGCTACTGTTATTGTCTTAAACATATTTAGAACATCAGTGTTAGGTTCACAGCTTTTTATGCAATATTTTGGAATATCCTCTTTATCAAACATTATCCTGAAAACTGCATGCTTGCCTGTTTTCTTTTGAGAGAATTAAAAGGAGTTGTTTGTGTACAAAGTCATGAAGGAGGAAATTGCTTACTGATCTATCATTCAGTTCGTAGAAATAGTTGATATTCTGGTTACCTATTACAACCACGAAACCGCAGTTGCGCGAATATGGAAACGTCAACACATATTGAGCGAATCGTGAAAACACCGAATGTCCTGTAGCACGAAATTCAAAATGTCGAATCATCATAGTTGGCCCTTCTCCGGTATAGCTCCTTAAGGTAAGCATGCAGTAGTTACAGACTTTAGGGTTAGGTTGCGGGTTAAGGTAAGTGCATACATAGTAATATATATAAGCTTTAGTTTAGGGTTAGAAGTAGGGTTTTGTTAATTGTATGTATGTGGATTATTTATTTTGTTTGGGTATAGCTCCTTAACGTAGTTGTGCAATAGTTACGGACCCTAGGGTTATGGTGCAGGTTAAAGTAAGTGCATACATAGTAATATATGTAAGCTTTAGATTAGGATTAGAAATAGGGTTTTGTTAAGTGTATGTATGTGGATTATTTATTTTGTTTGGGTAGGTAGTACGTAGCGGGTGGTGGTGTTGGCCAACTATGGCGATTCGACATTTTGAATTTCGCTGTTCAGGACATAACATGTTTTTGCAGTTTGCTCAATATGTGTCGACGTTTCCGTATTCCTGTATGTGAGGTTTTGCGGTTATAATATAGACCCGATATTCTGCAGTCCCCCCGCCAATAAATGTTCTCATTATTGCATGCACCTTTAAGATCTTCTCTAATGTATTTCAGGAGTCTCTTTATGACTGAAGAGTACACAGATTTCCTAAAATAGGAGGGATTATTTTTTCTGACAAGGAAAATGTTAGATATTTATTTCACATCACTGTTTTTGTTTGTGACCAGCTGACTACTTGCTACCTTCTATGAGAAGCTAGCCAGTGGCACAAAATTAGATTGCTTTTCTAATAACATCTTTTTTATTCAGAAATGCACCAAATTTAATACTGGAATGTGTGTCTGATTCCATTTTGTTTAGCAGGTGTGGCCCTATATGGGAAGTCAGTAGTGTTGCAACATGAATATTATCTCTAAATATAAGGTTGAATCAATAACAAATAATAAATATAAAACATAGTAGACTTTTTTTTATTTTTCAGCGAATCAGAATAAATAATTTTGCAAACAAAAGACATTCATTTTGATAGCATTACGCGCTATGAATATGTGAGTAGATGTTCAGCACAGTCCTGTATTAAAACCAGAACATTTCTTTGCAGACAGAGAAGCAGAGTTCTACATGTCAGAAAGTGGAAATGAGTGGTGCTTAATATAAGCATCAGTGCTGCTTTTTGTTAAGTGGGAAATTTCTAGATATTCCTTTCCATATCATAGAAAGCAATTTAAATATCAGTTTGACTGGACATCAGACAGTGTAAACAGACAATAATAATGTCATGCTGCTTTCCAGAATGATGTTTTCAGCTTGACCTTGATAGCATAGGAATGCTTGAAGTGTTGTATCTTATGAAACCAGTTTGCATTCATCACCTAATACTCATTCCTTTGGCTTTAATTATAATAAGATACCTTTTCGTAATCCATTTCTTAGATAACCACACAAAAGTAGAATACAGACAATCAGACAGACAGACATGTTGAATAAAATGAAAACTGCTGTGGTGAGTTTTCAGAAATGGTGCCTAACAGCTTAATAGCTCACTGATTTTGAGCAGAAATGCAGCTTGTGATATAAAAGTGGCTGGGTGTAGGCAAGTATTTTTTGAATATTCTGTTGAATGTGATAAAAAACTAAAAGGACTAATCATATGATCATTTTAAACCGCCTCTAAATTAGATATGTAATTTAAAGTACAAACCCAGCACTTTTCATTTTAAACTCATGCATTTAAATGAACACAATATTTATTTTTTTCTTTATCTAAATCTGTTGATATGTATCAATCATTTTTGAGCACAGGCTTATTAATGCTGTTTTTATTTGCTAGCTACCCGCTTAAATATATATAATATATTATATTGTATATATAATATAATATAAATATATATTAATATTTAACAATCCAACAGTAGAGGAACTTAACCAAAAAATCACACGTGAGAAAGAAAGAGCAGGAGGAGGAAGAGGAGGGACAGCTTTATCAAGAGAAGATAATGCCTTCTATGAAGGATGGGCGGCAGGCTGGGAACTCGACACTGTAAAAACGCCACTGCTAGTCAGTCTGCAGACTGCTGATCCGCTGTGGCCACCTCTAACTGTGAAAAGCTGAAAAGACATTGCTTTTGGTCAGAAGAGAGGAAAAACAAAAATAGGAATAAGGCAATTACATTTATGTATTATGTTACACAATCAGCTTTGTGAAATATAATAATTTTACCTGGTTCTTTAAACCAGCATGCAAAATACCTGGTTTTATGACATTTACAATACTGATCATGTGAAAAGAGGTAGAATGAGATGTCACATATATCGATTGCTCTTTAACCATGTGCAGTTCTTGACAGCGAGGCTTAAAACAATAAGTTTATCTCGTGGCTGCAGACTATTCACAGATGTCAAACATTTTACTGATTCAATAATTCTTGTGCAGAATTAGATTCTTTTCAAGTTACCATTCAGAAGCAGAGATAGTGACTAAGTAAAAACACTACATTTGTAGCTTAAGCCTGTGTATTTGCATATCATCTTTGACAGTTCTGAATTGGAAATGTCTCTCCTTTGCTAGGTAAAGTACCATGGAGTGAGAATATTTTTTTAATAAACCCCTTTTTGCAGAGCTATTTTCCTGACAGTTCCATTGCTGGTCAATGTGAGGCAACATCAAGAGTCTGTACAGGAATGAAACCTTTAGTCCCTTAAGACATGTTTTTCATATCTCCAATCATACTGACTAACATCTGGAAACATTTCATATAGTATATTCTCAGGGGCTGAAAAAAAATGTTTGTATTGAACACAAGTAGCTGGGAGCATACATTTATCAGTGAGTGTCAAACAGATGCTGGCCATCTGTGATCCCTGCATCCATGAAATGATATGGTAAAGTTGTTTATGCTTTCTTACACAATTAGACTACACAGCCATAGAAATATGTATTGTACCTTTCACTTTCCGCATTCGATACTACTGAAAGGTCACTACATAGTTATATGTAAAATGTTACAGCAATGAAGCAGTTATATGTTGAAGTTCCATCCTAGGAAAATCACAAATACCACGTATAAAATAAAAATATGAGGTAGATGCTATATTTTTGATGTAGTTCCTCAATGGGTAGCATTCTTTCATTAGGCAACAAATATGACCATCTCATAAAACTCTTGCCCTTACGAGGCAGTCTGTGCTAAAAAGAAAAAAAAAAGCTCCAATTGGTTTGGGAAGAAATGACTATTTGGAAGGTGAACATGTCTGACTAAGAACTTCCTCAGAGTGGCTCTAATGAAATGGTTGACAATTGACATGTCAGGAACAAGGCTGGGAGATTGTCTTTGTTAATTTCGATCTATGCTCAATTTGCACAGCATCATGGGGCAACGTCAGAGGACCTGAACAGTGAGACCAACACTCACCTGTTGCTGCTCCCAAGGGCCCTGTGATTGAGATCCCATAAAGGTTAATACAGTGCAATTAAATGGATAGTAAGTTGATTCAAAATAAGCAGTGGAAGGTTTGAAGTTCACTATCCAGTGTTCATTTATTCAGATACTTACTCAATGTCCAATATTTTAAAGAAGCCCAGAACAAAACCATAATATATTCATGCCACTTTTGATAACACCTGAAAGGAATGGTGGTATTTAATACTGAAAACAAGGAGGAATACATTTTTTTGCAGCTCAGTTTTTGGAAAAAAGCCTTTTTTTTCTGTTTGTTAACCTGGTTAGCCTGCAGGACAAAGGTCTCTTTCCAAGGGTAACCTGAGAAAATAGTCTAGTCAAGCTACCTTTTCAGAATCACTCAGCTGGCAAATGAAGGTGAACGGAATGATGTTCCATACCCTTGACTATAGGAATAAGCTGATTAAAAGCTCAAAGCCTTAATCCTCTATGCTGACAGATTTTGTTTCATTGAAATCCAAAAGCTGGCCTAGATTTTTGTGTAACTTAGAGTTAATCTGTTTTATTAAATGTTGTCTGATTTTTCTGGCTAATACCAGCTGTGGTTTAGGTTTGTAAATATTTAATAACTTTCTCTGATGAGTCAAACTGAAACTTTTTCTTGTCTTTTAAAGGCTTTCCTATGTCCAGTTCATATAACAGTTATGCTTTC
This sequence comes from Protopterus annectens, assembly GCF_019279795.1. NCBI lineage: Eukaryota > Metazoa > Chordata > Ceratodontiformes > Protopteridae > Protopterus > Protopterus annectens. The sequence goes on along the minus strand of NC_056727.1, from coordinate 866,646,933 downwards.
CAGAAAATTGTAATTCCAATAAGCATAACTCAAAAACCCTAAAAAATATATATTAATTTACAGGGTGGGTACCCTGAACTTCACTCTTCATACTCCTAAAATGTATTTCTCAACTCCATTGCTGTACTACACTGGAGAAAAGGGATTAATCCCCCTGAGCATTCACTAATGAATGGTTCACTCAGTACAACATACTGTGGTTAAATAAATCTCTACATTTGCCTTTTGGTAAAATATGGATGATGCAGTAAACAGCAACAAAGTACGCCTCTTAAAAATGAGCAAATATAATACCCGCAAAGCTTTAAACATGGTATGATTAATTTTAAATGAAAAGGAATTAAAGTGGTTCTTAATAAGCTCTCAGTGACCAGGGTTTGATAGGATGGACAGGATGGATTGGATGAATTGGACAGTGGCTGGCTCTCCTATCCCAGAGTGTGGGTAGAGATGGCTGCCTGTGCTACCTCAAGTGGCAGAGAGTAGTCCCATAGGCAAACAGCAGAATTAAGTGGAGTAATATGGCATCCTTTGCCTTGGCAGAGTTGTGGATGGATACATGCACTAGGTGCTCTGCCATCATAGCACATTGATCCACCAAGAGATAGGGAATCTGAGGAGTCATCATTATATGACAACTGACACTGCCCGGTCCACAGCTCTGCAGTCAGATCATCACTCCCCAGCTCATGAGGATGACACAATGAAGCTGGAAGGTCCATCCAATGAAGATATAATCTGGAATTACCCAAAAGGAACTATAAGGGTACATGGGGATAGTGGAACATGGAAGGCAGATCACAGTGATAAGACAAAAAGCCAGAAATTAGTCTGATGTGGAATGGGGAGTTTAGAAAAAAAAAAAAAAAACAGTAAATTTGCTAATGATCTTTTTTGAGAAAGCAATTGTTAGCCATATTCTCTAGGAAGGTTAGCAAGACAATCTGTCACTCCATGAAAACAAATCAGAAGGGAATAAGAATATCACAGCTTGGTATTACATCCAAAGGACATTTTTGGATACAAAAGGTCTTATTTTAATATTTAGAAAAAATGTTCATATGTTGATTGAATGCAATTCATAAATGAGTTTCTGTTAAAAGTTCAAAGACTGCAACCGCATTTCATAGAAAAAATCTTTATGTACAAAAAAGCACTATATACTAATTCCATTGTTGTTGAGTGTAAGAGCATGCTCCCTACTCTCTTGCTTGCAGCTATCTTGGATTTGCTGAAAAATTCTTTACTGACATTTCAGTACATCTTGGGATTCTTGTATTTGTTTGCTAATCACACTTTATTGTTCATATCAGTAGGACTTGCAGTAAATGGTCTTGCTCATCTGATAGTGAATAGAAATATTTAGTCTGGAAAAATCGCATTTTAAAATGCTTTATCTGATGCTTAAAACCAGTAGGAGGATTATCTTGTGTTTTACTTCAAAAACTAAGTATATGGGCATCATCTCTACATTTGTGTACCAGTTATAACAGCAGAGCAATGTAGAAGAAAAAATTGTATTTAAACCCTCTATACACATGTAAGCTCTGTAATCAAAGAAATGGTGGAGTGGACATATTTTAGGTTCAGTTCCTGGCTTTGACATCATAAACTGAACCAGAAGCCATTGCTAAACTTTTGTCTGGCAGATTAATCTCAAATTTTTCTACCCACTCCACCTGATAGTCCAAAGGAAATAATACACACCACAATCACCCCAACCGTTACTAGGGAACAGGTCATCAATGCACTTTCCAAGGCCAATGCACTGCATCGACAGGCCCCAATAACATTCCAGGATGCTTAATAAATAACATGAAGCATGACCTCTTTGGTCACTTGAATCACATTTCAACTGCAGCCTTCTGTCAAGCTTTGTGCCCAAGGAATGGAAGATGGCTACAGTCATTCCCCTGCACACAGGAGGTCCAACCACTGATCCAGGTAACTACAGACCCATAGATCTTACCAGGCTCATAGGTAAGTACATTGAAAGAAACATCATGGACATGATAAATGAGGACATTGTTAACCTGCAGACACTGAACTCATCACAGTTCAGCTTCATTAAAGGAAGGTCATGCTTACTAAATATGGTGGACTTCTTGGCAGGGTCACCAAAGCATTGGATGAATGTAAGACTGATCACATAACTTACCTCAACCTGACCAAGGCCTTTGATATTATACTCCTCTCAGGCATTATAGACAAACTCACTAATTTAGGTATAAACACTTTTATCACCCACTGGATAGCCAAATGGCTCATTGATAGGACCTAGGAGGTCAAAATAGTAGGTGAGAACACCTTCACGAAGAGGCCAGTCACTGGCAGAGTCCCCTCAGGGCTTGGTACTGGGCCTGCTCCTTTTTGACATCTATTTCTCTGAAATGGAAGCAAATGCTGAAGGTTTATGGCTGACCAAGTTTACAGATGATTACAAGCTGGGGGCTTTCATCAACTCCCCTGAAGATGTTAGCATTCTTCAAGAAGGTCTAGCTCTGACTAACAAATGGTGCAAAAGCCATGGCCTTAAACTCAGTGATAAGAAGTGTATAATTGTACCTTTTGGGAAGTCAGCCATTGTGGCTAATTACCATGTTGATAATGTTCCCCTAAGAGTCGACCCAATGGTCAAGCATCTGGGTACACACATACATAGTAGCCTAATCTTCGACCACAACATGACCATAGTGGTGAGGAAATCCTTTTATGTTGTGTAACTTATATGTAAGGCCATGGTGTCTAGGTTCAAAGAGATTATTATCCCACTGTATTCCACCCTTATCAGACCAATCATAGAGCACAATGCTCCCTTTTTGTATGCATCTGAATAGGCATATGGAGCAACCTCAGTGGTTCCTTACAAGAAGAATACATGGTGTAAGAAACCTTCCTTATGCAGAGTGCCTTAAAGCCCTTTCCCTCTAGTCAGTCTCCTATAGATTGTTTAGGGGTGGTGTATGCCTAGCTTACAAGGCATCCTCAAATCTTACAGTTATGAATCTCCTACATATTTATAAGTCAATGACTACCAGAAATACAAGGTCTAGAGACCCAAATTTAGTCTGTGACATAAACAGAACATGCTGGAGAGACAGATGTGTCCCAGAGACTGCCCTTCCTATGGAACAGGCTTCACATCCATGTGAAGCTGACTTTGTCTATTACCCAGTTTAAGTTTAAACTAGACCAATGGATGGGGAATAGGAAATTTAAACCAGACCTGGCACACATGTCCCTCATGGACAAAGGTAGCTTATAAATGCCTGGCCCTCAGTGTCCTATTTGGATACAGGACATCATTATTCTTTAAGGAAAACGTTGCTATGCGTATAAAGGCCCCCTGGGTCATTAGCCTAGTAACAATCTATGAATCCATAAGTTCCAATGCACCTTTACATGTTGGATAAACTAGAGCAGAATCTGCACACCTACATAGATTAAAAACTATTAAAAACATATGAACCACTTGGTGAATGAAGGTCTAATAAGTGGCCAAAAAGTGTTGTTTTTAAGTTTCTGAATCCTTGCTTTAAGATCTGCCAAACTAAAGGAACCAGCTGACTGCAATTGCTGGTCTGAGTTTAACATTGTGTGTGTGTGTGTGTGTGTGTGTGTGTGTGTGTGTGTGTGTGTGTGTGTGTGTGTGTGTGTGTGTGTCGATCTGTCTGTTGGGGGTGGGTTAAACCATTGGAAGGGAGATAGAATCTGCTGTTCTTCAATATGTGTGAGGGTCTTCCTCATTCTGCAGAATTGTTTAATAACCCCTTTTGTTGAATGCACTCTGTCATTAGTAACTGGGTCACTTAAAAAATTAATTTTGGGGTACTTACTTTAAACTTTACCCAATTAAAAACATAACATTTTCAGACCATGAGGAGTGATATAGCAAAACCTTACTTTATGCAGCTACATTTTATAATCATACTGTATTGTACCCTACTTTGTATATTCCCAATAAAAAATAGAACTACCAGTGCAAGGTTACATATCGTTTAACAGTTTAACACAGATCTGGAATTGTTTTTGCCATCTTTTCTCATGAGACGGGAACATTGCTGAGTTCTATGCTGTTTTGCTGGTAGCTAGTCAATGCTGAAAGTGAATATTGGCTACTTGTTTTTTCTAGATGATTATAATTCATGCTATGTTGTATGACATAGAGCTAGTTCTACTTGAATTGCCTGAGGTTCTATCCTTGAGGATTTCTGACTGTGACTACTTTACTGATCCCTCAACACCAGGGAAGTGACCTTTTAAGCTGAATCTGTGACTTGTGTATCTGTTTGCTAGTATTTTTCATGTTTGTTAGCTAGTTAAGCTGAACGTTTCTATTTGCAGTTTCTGTTGCCTAGCTGTAGCTCCTATGACATTGCGTGGCCTCGACCTTACTATTTATTTTCACATTTGTTGACTGGGTTAGTCCAACTGTGCTGAAAGCCCCTTTTCAGCTGAGGCCTGAGGAAAAAAAGCTCCAGAGTTATTCAAATATTATTGTATACTATTTAGTATAAAAGTGTAACACAGTATAGTTAGGTTATAAGCATAGACATATAAAAGTTCAGACAGATACTATTTTCAATTAGTACACACACAGTAGGTGAATACATCAAAAATAGTATATATAAAAATTGTCATCAATGATTTTTATTTATTTTTATTTATTTTACATTTGTTGACCGGGCTAGTCCAGCTGGATAATTTCCATTTTCAGTGGAGGCCCGGGGAGAAAAGCTCCACAGAATTAAAACAAAGGTTATACAAAATTGAAGATTAACTATGAGTTCCTTTAACAGATATTAAGTTACCATGGATAGTTATTAGTCTAGATCAAGAAAAATAGAACACATAAAATACTATTTACGTATTGCAAGAGACATTAATTATATCTAGAACTACACTCCATCATCATCAATGATGTTATCCAGTGTAAAAACAAATTATATACAAAGAAGTACGCCACAGTGTTCAACAGTGAATTTCGTGAATATAGTATAGGTGAATACACCAGAAAAGTACTATGTACAAAAATAGTCAGCAATTAAGTTTTTCATTGTAAAACAAAACTGTATACAAAGAGGTATGCAACAATATTGAACAGTGAGATGAACGTGTATGAGCTGAGCTGGCTGAGGTTGCATTCTGCAGCAAAAGGATTTCTGAATGTGACTTTGTAACTATCCTATTGATCTCATATACAAGGCAAGTAGTCTTTTAACCAAAATGTAGACTTGGGTGACTTGCTTGCTTACTTGCATTTTTTAAATATCTTACAGTGTTTTTAATGTTTTTTTTTTTTTTTTTGAGCAAGGGAGACCATTGCAGTGTCCTAAGCATTTACTCCTCATAGCTGAAAGTTTCTGAAGGATGTTTGCTCTATTTGGCTATAATCTGTTTTTTTTTCCTTGCAAGGCCTAGCAATTGGTTGAGCTAGTACTATCCATTTTAAGGTTGATTGTTTGGAAATAAACACATTTTTTGTCTGAAAAACACTGTACAGACTCCAGTATTCTCTTGAGCAGCACAAAAAAAATGCCAGAGGCCATTAAAACTCTATCTCAGTCTTGCTTTTTTACAAAAACAAGCATTGCTTACTTGATGTGGTCATGTCTAAGACTGGGAAAGGAAGATGTTTCTGTCCTGCTGATTTATCCATTTATTTCTGAAAATTTGCATGGAAGTGTGGGAGAAGTTGGAGAGACAAGGGGTGGGGTGATGAAAGGAGATTGACTTTGATCTAGTTTTTGCCAAGTGAAAGTTGGCAGCCTCAGCATGAGCTCAGCTGCATAATGTTACCCAGTGGTTGGCAACCCAAGTATATGCTCTGCTGCCCAGTGCTACACAGTGCCCAGAACTTTGGAAATCCACACTAAATAGTAGCTAGTGCATGCGTATCCTCACCCTCCTATTTCAGGAGCTCTAAAATGTAACCCTCCCAGCTAGCTGTTTAGTGTGAAACAGTAAGGAAATCCATTTAGATCAATTTTGGTGACTGAGGTACATCATTTGAAATCATGTTTACTGTATTTAATTTATTTGAAATTGCTGAATAATAATCATGATGTATTATTTGTAATTCATTTCACAGTTTTCCTCCCCTCTAGCACATGCACTGTTAGATCATACCACTTTTGTTTTGTTGTACTTTAGTTGCATAATTCTGTGACACACATGCTTACGTTTTGCATGATTTTGCTGGCACTCAGGCTTATATTGGCCAAACTGCTTGCATTGTCAAACTGTATTTGCAAAACTCTGTGACAGCCAAGCCTTCCTCTTACATTATCTGATGTCACTTAATCCTGTGTTTGTTAAATTGTTTGCCTTACTGCACAGTGCATACTTCAGTGTGTCTTGTTTTATCATGCCATGTTTGTTATGTTGTAATAAATGTATCTGAAATTTTTAAATTGTTTTGCCAGCATTTTATAAAACTTTTTTAACACCTGAGCCTGCACTCAGCATATATGAACCCAACATTTTTTAATTATTTTCTTGTGCCACTCCAACTGTCTGTGTTGTGCCATTGACATATTGCACTATTTTAATTGTTTGCTTAATAGCAACCATACTGGAATTTTTTTTAACCTTTTTACCATTCTTCATAATTTTGTGGCAACTGAGATGGCATTTTTAAATTGTTTGTCTTGTCACATTATGAATTTTTGAACTGTGCCTTTGATTTATTCCACTTTTGTGTCCTGTAAGTAGGTTACTGTATAACATATTATAACACTAAATAGCACTTTATTGCATAGCAACCTTTGCCACAACTACGTCTAACTAAAGTTATATAACATAAATAGAGCATACCTCCTAAATAGCTGTAGTCCATTGGATAGAGCAGTACATAGCATATACTACCAGCTGACTCCCCTAATCCAAGAAACTACTTTGCATAACTGAACAGAACTTAGTAGCTGCTAATTACTGTGACCCAAGAAATGCATTAAGGGTAGTGCTCCCCTCTATCATTTGTCTTACTGTCAAACTTTGCATGTTTTGTTTCACGCTTTGCCCAGTTTGTGGCGATACAACAAAGCAGTCTGATTTAACTCCCTGTGTGTCTACTTGCAATAGATGTCTTCAGACAGTGAGCAGCTTTCCCATGCTTAGTGACTTTGCAAAGAGATACAATTACTCACTCAACTCAGAGACTAAACTCTCACATCTCAGTATTGTTGCTAAGTACCTCTGTTTCACAGCACTACAGCAAACACCATACACCAAAAAACCTATAACCTCAACTGAGGCTGTTGAAAATAGACCCCTAACAGTGGATACAGTTTTCAGAAACTCGAAATTCATATCGGCGAGACAATATGATCGAATTTCCGAAAAAACGAAGCTTTTGAATGGAGATCACAGTACAGTGAGGATCAGGACATTTACCATTTTCCTCACTGTAGTGTGATCTTGGAGTTTGTATACATAATTTGCAGGGGGTGGGGGTGCAGGAAGGCTTGATCCTTGCAAAATTGTAAAAAAAGACAAAAGTTTTGTGTTTTTTTTTTAATGTTTGAGTTTTCAGAAATTCTGTGATATCATCTTGCTCATATGAATTTTGAGTTTCTGAAAACTCAATCAACTGACATAGATCCATTAAAAACAACCCAATGCTACCTAGAGTCCTCTACAGAAAATGTCATGCATAACTAAATGATAGATATTCTACTTCCACACCTGTAAACTAGTCACCACAGAGATAAACAGAAGCCTATAGGGCCATTACAGCCTAGCACCCCTCAGGGAAATGTCCTAGTCACTGATAAGTGATTGTTTGACACACTCATTCCACATTCACTGGGCTAAACAAGAATGCCATGAGCTGTCTGTCTGGGGCCAGAATCTCCAATATTGCAATAGCTGTGAGGATCCTTGGACCCAGTAAATGCAATTTGGACCATGTGCCATGAATGAATGTAGAAGCTCCACCCTAAAGAACATATAGGGAGCTATGACAAAAAAAAGTATTTGTTAGAAGCAAGGAAGGTTTTAGTATTATTTCATTTTTCATAAACAACAGTGATAATATTCAGGAATTCAGAAAATGATGCATAATATATTTTTCAGGTTATTAGTTATAATTTATTTATTTCCAGTTTGATGACAGGGCAAGTCCACTGGGCCAATCAGAGCCAATTTTCAGTAGAGGCCTGAGGAGAAAAGCTCCAAAAGCACTTAACATAATATAACATAAGTACATTATGGAATACACAGTATACCAAAGCATAAGTATACAATTTAAAATTTATTTTATTTATTTTATTTTTATTTTATCTTTATTGATGGGGGGTGTCCGACTGAGCTAAAGCCCTTTTTTCAGTGGAGGCCCGGGATTGAAAAGCTCCAGACATGAAACATTCATACAATCTAACAAAATTTAATTAAAACAAACATTGTTGAATAAAAAGAGTAATCTTGGAAATTTTTTGGTTTACAATATCTGTTACAGTTCAGATTTAGAGAAAGTGAAGAAAAAAGAGGATACAAGAATTAGTTAAATATGCAAATCCTATTTACAATAGTTAAGCTCTTTCATCATTAAGCCATATTGAGTGGCATACAGGTTGACAGAGGGGTAAGACTGCTAGTACAGGAAAGTGGGTTAGGTAGGGGTCACAACAGATAGATTGATGCTAAGAGGAAGTATTTTGGTCAAGGAGGGTGTGAGGGGTAGGTCCAGTGTTTTTTGACATAATCTTTCGTAGCTATTTTAAATTTTGGGGGGTTTGTTTGATTGCTGATATCTGAGGGGAGTTTGTTCCATTCACTAGAAGGGTGGTAACTATATACATTGCTGCCAGTTTTTGTTTTAGGTTTGTAGACATTTATAAGTCTTGGGTTGCACTTCTGATATGTCTAGTAGGAGAGTAATGTGAGATGAGAGATGATAGAGGTGGGCAGAAAGATGGTTGATATAGAATGGAGTGGATCATTTGTAATTAAATTTGGAGTAGCAGGTGAGGTAGTTCAAGCCAATCAAGGAATTTAAGGGAGAGACAATGATGAGCTTTATAAGGTTGTTGGGCTACAAACCTGGCTGCTTTGTGGTAGGTAGTTTCTAGCTTAGAAAGTAGAGAAGAGTTTAGATTAGTAAGTATTTGGGAGCAGTAAGTAAGGCAAGGGAGAAGATAGGCATAAGTTAGAGTATGCCGGGCTTCTGTGGTGAGGAATCTATTACTTCTGTACAGGAGTCCTAGCATCTGATGGGATTTTCTGATACAATTGTTAATATGCAAATCAAATTTGAGATGGTCATCAATAGTGATTCCGAGTAATTTTGTGTTGACATCTACTTCAGTGGAAGTATTGTTTAGTGATGTAATGGTAAAGGAAGGTTTGATGTGGTTAACAGATTTAGGGAGAAAGAGAAACAGTTTAGTTTTTTTTTTTTTGGATTGAGGATGAGCTGGTGTTTTTGAGACAAGTCTCAACAGAGTTAATGGATGTCTGGGTAGTGGAAAGGAGTTCAGAGGGTCAGTTTGCAATAGTGGTGACTGTTGAGTCAACAGCATATTGGACAATGGAGGACTGTGGACAAGAGGAGTAGAGTGAATTAGTAAATATATCAAATAGTAGAGGCCCAAGTATGAAGCCTTGGGGAATACCTGTTTTTACGTATAGGGGGAAGGAGAGTGCTGAGTCCCGTCTGCCTGATTGCTCTCTATCAGTGAGATAGCTGGAGAACCATGCTACTGTTTCAGAAGTGAAATAGAGGTTTGTGAGTTTGTTGAGTAATAGGGAGTGTGAAACTATGCCAAAAGCCTTAGCTAAGTCAAGAAATAGGTAGGATATAAGTTTATTATTGTCTCTGGCTAGAAAAATGGTATTGAGAAAGGATAGAAGAGCAGTAGTGGTACTGTGCTTAGGACGGAAACCGTGCTGGGTAGGAGTGAGAAGATTTTCTTGTAGGAGATAATGCATAGTTTGCGTATGCATTTCTCAAGTATTTTTGAGAGAGTAGAGAGTATGGCAATGAGTCTGAAATTAAATATTTCTGTGTAGTTACCACCTTTGTGAATTGGAAGAGTATAGAACTCTTTGCAAATAGTTGGGACTTTAGATTTAGAGATTGAGTGGTTGATAAGGATAGATATGGGCACAGCCAGGAAATGTGCAGTAATCTGGAGAAAGTATGAAGGAATATGATCAGCTGATTCAGAGCATGGCTTAAGTTTAGAGAGTATATATTAGTATAGTTAGTAGGAACAGATTTGAGAGAGAGAGAATTTGTAAGGTATGCAGAAGGGGGTGTTTCAGGGAGGTCAGAGGAGTTATAGGTAGGAGAGTATCTGTTAAATAGTTTGGTAAAATATTCTATACAGTAGGTGTTAAAAGTATTGGCAGTCTCTTTGGGGGTCTTATCAGGGCATGGGTTTGGTGAGGTAGGGTTTCCATTGTGTAGGATCTGATTAATAGCGTTCCAAAATTGCAAATTCAAAAATGGAAATACAAAATCAGGGAGTATTCATTTAAAAAAACAAAAATGTTAAAATATAGATAAAGTCAAAAGTAATACAGACAATTTAATAAAAGGTGCAAGTCATAAAGTGTTTATGCAAGTTGTGTTAATTCTAACAATAATGTTAGTGATCGGAGGTAATAGTAGATGAGATTGAGAGGAGTTTTGAAAGAGATGACAGTATAGGTTAGAAAGAAAGGGAGCAGGAACAGTCCCAGTTTGAGGTAAGGTAAGAATGGAGGAGAGGTTTGAAATTAGAGTGGTTGTGAGTACAGCAGAGGGAGGGGGGAAAGAATTCCATAGTTTAGTTAAGGATTGTGATAGAAGTAATTGGCCAGGAGGGCATGTTGGCTTATAGATCTTAAGGAGGTTTCATTTTCAGATCTAAGGGTATGACTGGGGAGGTAAGGAGTTAAGATAGATGAAAGAAAGGGGCAGATGGAGGGGTGGAATATGTGTTTATGAGCAGTGGTGAATTTTATGAATTTCAGGTAATTAGGAAGCTCAAGCCAGTTTAGGGAATGGATGGGATGGCAGTGTAATGCCTTCCCTGGTAAGGTCAGACCATAAAATGGTCTCCTTTGAAGTAAAAATAACACTTGGACCCCCAGCTAAACCTGGAATATTCTGGAACTTTTCTAAGGTTAACCTGCTATTAAGTGAGAACCTGGCAAAACTTCAAGCCCCCATAAACCCTGAGAACACTTCTGCCTATGCAGCACTGTTCACAGAAACAAGTATGTCAATAGCTGCATAGAGACAGCTGTACCATGCAGGAAGAAGTGCAGAACTAACTCAAAAAATAAGCCCCCTGGTGTAATCACAAAATCAATCATCTGCATAATAGGAGGAAGAAAATCATGGCAAAAATTAGGAGGTGCAGCACCCAGCAGGATAAAACCACTCTCATCAAACTAAACAAACAACCCAGAGGACAAAGGAAGTCTACCAAAGCCAAATCTGAGGTAAGTTTGGCCTCCCAGGCCAAGGACAAGCACAAAGCATTCTTTAGCTATGTCTGTAACTTCAAAGACAATGCACAGTTGTGGGCATAGCTCATTGTAACTGGAACCAACTGTACTGAGCCAGAAGATATAGCAAACCTTGTTTTTTTCACACATTGTACTTATTTGACTGCCTGCACTTTTAAAAAGTAATTTTTTGTTTAAATACTTTGTTTAACTGTTGTAGGCTACACACTAAAGTGCAATAGCCATTTCTGATCATTTGTAGTTATTTAAAGCTGTTTTAAGTGTATGTTTTACTGTTTTTGCCTTATCTTTTCAAAAAAAAAATTCCTTGTTTCCCACCTTTCTAAGCTAGAAGAGTCCAGTTTTCAGGCTAGTGCTTCATTGAATTCAGGTCTGTGTTACAAGTTTCTGAGTTGCCCATACCTTACTTGGATAGAAGGAAGTTTCTCTGTTCACCTGTGAGAGAGGGGAGCTTTGAGCAGCCTATCTCTCCCTGGAGGAGTGGTTCCAATCCAGAAGTTAGTAGTTTATTGGCCATTTTGGGCTAATTTCTATCTCTTTCATTTCCCTGCTATAAAAACCATGTTTGCACGGTTTTGCGCACCGGGCAGCGCCGGTTAGCTAGGGTTAAATTATTCCTGGCTCCACTAAGCCTCCTCTTCAGTTTTTCCTTTGAAACTAGTCTAACTCTCAACCTAAGCACTCAGAAAGCATCCTACAGCCCAGCACTTGCTCAGCCCTAATAGCAAGCACTAATATACCCTGGCAAGGCTCTTTATTCACCCCTCACCAACCAAGCAACTAAGCAGCTCAACCTACTATTCAGGCATGACCAAAGGGCAATTTCAGGTGTACTCTCCAGTCCAGCTGGTGAATCTGGGTATCCTGAGGCAATGTTACAACTGCCTCTTGTACACAGACAACCCTCTCCTCCTACCACTAAACACTAACATATGCAAGAGATGCAGTTATACATCCAAACTGGAGGCTAAGCTGACTCCACCCAAGACTGGAGCAGACAGTCAAGAGGAGAAGGTTAACACTTGCACCACACCTCCAGCCACACATAGACCTACTAAACCAGCACTGGCAAAAAATACACAAAATCATACTCAGAGGCTGTAAATAAAAACCTGCAAAAGCATCAGAGACCTCCAAAGCAAACATCCAAACAACCTGAACCTCCCGTCACAAACCAGACAACACATAAAACACAAAATCATTGTGCCGCACAGTCACAGCCCTTAAGGCGAAATAACATACCTAACACACTAGTAATAGGTGACTCTATAGTCAGGCACACTGATGTCCCACTCACTAGGCTGGACAAGCAGAAGGTTTATTTTAGCTACATGTCGGGATACAGAAATTGCCAAATAACAGAAGCACTCAGGTCATTCCAGAACAAATACAAATATGACTCTGTTGTTGTTCATGTTGGTGTGAATGACCTGAGACTTACCTCCCTGGACTACATGAAAAGAGACATGGAAGAGCTCTCTGATCATGTAGCCCAGGCTGGCATGACCCAGACCCTGAGTAGCATCCTGCCCTCACCAAGAATGATACCTCAGTATAAAGAGAAAATGATCAATTTCAACAATTGGCTAAGCTTCTGGTGTCATTCAAAGGGGATTCAGTGTCTGTCAGCCTGGGATGACATGCTTGATAAGCCACATTGCTTCACAAGACACCTGTCACCCCTAGGCTTTCGAATACTGGCCAAGGCTCTTGCTGCCCCCAAAGTGCCTTTTTTTTAGGCAAGGCTCAAAAGTCAAACCCACCTCCATAAATACCACAATTAACAAAAAACTGAGGGTTATGCTACTCAATGCCAGGAGTTTATATCTCAAAATGCATGCGCTCGAAGCACTCCTCAGTAAGGAGAACGTTGACATCTGTGCAGCAACTGAAACCTGGTTCAAGCCTCCAGAGCGCACCCCAGCACTACTTGACAACTACTCGTGCCACACATTTCAGCCACAAAACACTGACTGAAACTCAAAAGGAGGGGGTGTATCTATATTCATCATGGATACCTACACCTCCAGGTTAGTGGTGCAGCATGATACCTTTGAGATCATCCATGTGCAACTAATATCGGGCAAATCTGCAATGCAAATTGTGTCCTGCTACAGATCACCTTCCATGACCCAAGACCACCCTCCACCTTTCTGGAGACACTGGAAAACATGAAGGTCCTACCGAACACCCTGATATTGAGCGATTTCAATTACCCTACCATTAACTGGGAAAACTACTCAAGTACAAACTCCCAGGCCCAGCGCTTCCCGGAATTCATCAACTCAAATGCCCTGGATTAGCTGGTAAACTCCCCTACCAGAGGTGAAAACATGTTGGACCTAATCATCACAAACATGGGAGACAGGTATTCCATACCGGAGGTCAACACGTCACTGGTTAGATCAGAACATAAACTAATCACTCTGGATGTCCACACCCCACCACCACCCCCAACTAAGGAAACCACAGTAAAAAAACTTTTCTAAAGCAAACTTCACCTTACTTAAGACAGAGGCGGTAAGTTTCACAGCCCCCATGCTAAAGGATAAAGCTGTCCAAGATGCAGAAACCTTTACAAATGCACTCTATGAACACCTACAATGATGCATGGATCATGCCATCCCTAGAAAAACCAAGACTCACTCCTCTAAGAGAAGGAAACCAGTCTGGTGGACCCCTGCCATAAACAGGCTATACAATAGAAAGAGGAAACTAGTTCAGAAAAAAAGCAAATCCCAAGAAGGAAAGACACCCCTGATCAGTATCAGTAAGAAGCTAAGGTTCCCTCATAAAATCATCCAAGGCCAACTTTGAAAGAAAAAATAGCCAAGGATTCAAAAGATAACCACAAAGCCATCTTTAGCTATGTTAATAATCTAAGTGGCAACTCGCAGATATGCACTGAACTAGTGCAAAATAGCACAAAATTTACTGAACCTACTGATATTGCCAATATTCTGGCAGATGGATTCAGTGCAAACTTCACCCCAAAAAGAGCCCACAACAATACTGGAAAAGTGTAGTGTCCCAGAAATCACAGATGCACAAGTAAAAATAGCCCTTTCAAAAGCCAAAAACACAGCATCAGTGGGGCCAAATGGTGTCCCAGGCTGCATCTTGCATGAACTACAGAATGAACTAACCCCCCACCTAAACAAACTGTTCAACCTCAGCCTCTCCACAGACTACGTGCCCATAGAATGGCACCCAGCAACAGTTATTCCACTCCACAAAGGAGGGGTCACAACTGACCCTGATAACTATCGCCCCATAAGCCTGACTAGCTTGGTCTGCAAGGCTATGGAGTGCATCTTCATGGAACTCATTCACAAAGACATTGGGAACCTCCAAACACTTGACCTGACCCAGTTCGGCTTTGTTAGGGACAGATCATGCCTACTAAACCTGGTTCACTTCTTCCAGACAGTCATCAAGGCCATAGACGAGGGAAAGGTTGTTAACACAGCCTACCTTGACCTCGCCAAGGCTTTCGACACCATTCCCCACTCGGGTATTACAGAAAAACTCACCAGCCTGAACATAAACCCCTACGTCACGAGATGGGTTGCCAACTGGCTTACAGACAGAACTCACACTGTAAGAATAGCAGGCTCCAGGTCCGACTCTAAACTAGTCACAAGTGGTGTCCCACAAGGCTCGGTCCTGGGACCCCTACTGTTTGGCATATACTTCTCGGAAGTACAGGCAAACACAGGAGGACTATGGCTAACCAAGTTCGCTGATGACTGCAAACTGGGAGCCATAATGGACTCTCCAGCTGACATGGACATCCTCCAAAAGGGCCTTACTGAGATGGACACCTGGTTTTAAAGTCATGGCCTCAAGCTAAATGCCAAAAAATGCATAGTCATCCCATTTGGGAAAAACAAAACACCCATGAATTACCACATAGGTGGCAGCCCCCTTAATACAGAAGAGGTAACAAGAGATCTGGGGACCCAGGTAGATAGTAATCTCTCCTTTGACAATCATATTGCCAAAGTAGTTAGGAAATCCTTCTGTGTGGCCCATCTAATTACTAAAGGGTTTGCATCTAGAAATAAAGAGGTTATAGTGCCCCTCTACTCTCACTCATCAGACCCATCATAGAGTGCTATGCCTCATTTGGGATGTATCTCACAAGACACTTCCAACAGCTGGAGAGACCACAAAAGTACCTCACCAAGAGGATTACTGGCCTCAAACATATGTCCTATGCAGCCCGACTGAAAAAACTCTGGCTTAACTCAGTGGCATATTGCTTACTCAGAGGTGATCTCTGCCTGGCTTACAAAGCCATGTCCAACTCAGAATTGATGGACATGCTCCACCTAAAGAAATTCAAGTCACTGCGAGCCATGTGCTCTAGTGAGCTAACCATCACCACAATAATAAATAGAACATGCTGTAGGGATAGATTCCTGTCACAGAGACCCCCCCATGCTTTGGAACAAAATTCCCAACTACATTAGGCAGAGCCCCTCACTAACACTCTTCAAGAGAAACCTTGACGAGTGGATGAGTAACAGAAAATATACCCCTGGGATCACTTCATTGGCTCTGCTTGACACAGGATCATTTAATTAATCAATGGGGTGGTGATAGCTGACACACTCTGGTTAGGCTTATAAATGCCCTCAGGCTGAAAGCCTAGTATCTACCTATGAACCTCCCAGATGATAAATTCAGCTCCAACTTTACTCCTCTCTCCCCCTCAATCTTCCCACAGGAAATATCATCAAATATAACTCCCCCTACCATCACTAGGGAACAGATCCTTAATGCTCTCTCTAAGACCAAGAACACTGCATCAATTGACCCAGACGATATCCCAGGATACCTTCTAAATAGCATGAAACATGACCTATTAGGGCCTCTGGAATTACTATTAAACTATAGCCTCTGAACAGGCTTCATGCCTCATGAATGGAGAATGGCAACAGTTATCACTATGGACAAAGGTGGGCCATCTACAGACCCTGGAAAATATAAACCCATAAGTCTCACTAGTCTTATATGTATAGCCAAGGAAAGAGTTATCACTTGAGATGATCAGTAGTCAGTAGAGATATAGTAAACCTCCAGACACTGGACACAACCCAGTTTGGTTTTGTCAAGGGCAGATCATGCCAACTCAACCTGGTGGACTTTTTTGAGAAGGTCACTAAAGCATTGGATGAGAGCAAAATCATTCACACTGCCTACATTGACCTGGCCAAGGCATTTGACACAATAACTCACTCGGGCATTGTTGACAAACTCAAGAGGCTAGGTACAAACCAATATGTCACTCAGTGGATGGCCAAATGGCTCACAGGCAGGACCCAGGAAGTTAGAATTGGGGAGTCAACCTTTACAAAGAGGCCAGTCACAAGTGGAGTCCTTCAGGGATCAGTCCTTGTATCACTCCTTTTTGGCATTTACTTCTCAGAAGTCCAGGCCAATGTCAATGGTCTCTGGCTGACTAAATTTGCAAATGATTGCAAATTAGGAGCTGTCATTGAATTTCACACTGACACAAATGTTCTACAGGAGGAGCTGACAGAGACAAACAGCTGGTGTCAGAGCCATGGACTAAAACTAAATGCCAAGAAATGCATAATTGTATCCTTTGTGAAGTCATTCATCCCTGGCAACTATCATATTGACAATACACCCCTTAGAGGTGACTCAGTAGTTAGGGACATAGGGACACAACTAGATAGTAATCTAGCCTTTGATCATCACATGTCTACCGTGTTGAGGAAATCATTCTATGTTGCCCAAATTGTAAATTAACGTCAATATGCTTTTCCTAGACTAAGAAGGGAAGTCATCTTAGAGTTATTCTCTTCATGTTTCAAAACTTTCACTACAGGGGCATGGCCAAGATGAGCCTTGAGTAGCAGCACTTTCTCTCAGTTCTGCCTTCTCAAAACTTTTATGACAGGAATTTTTGAATTTAACCAACTAAAAAACGTTTTTTTATATATTTGGATTCATCTAATAGTTTACTTAGTATCTTAATATTTTTTAATTTTTTTTAATTTTTTCCTTTCAAAATATAAGAGATAAACTTTTGGCATCTGACTTCAATATGAGCTTTACAAAATCTTCTCATCAGGACTCAGCATTTAAAAAAAAAACTCCAAACACTACTAACTACCATTCAGGAATTATTAACAAAAATTGACAGAATGGACCTGAAGATTGATAACTTTAAAGAAATTTGTTCACAACAAATGGAGATATTACATCAAGATCTTAAGCAGAAGAAGAAACAAAGTACATTCATAGAAACATCATTAAATGACATGGACTGTAGAATTCAAGAAAATGAACATAAGTTAGAATTTCTTTTAAAACAAAACTCCCTTCCTCAAACAAAAATAGATGATCTAGAGAATAGATCATGAAGAAATAACATCAGGATCTTTGGACTACCGGACAGTATTGAAGAAAATAACATGGAGAAATTCTTAACCTCATGGCTACCTGTGATTTTACATCTACCTGAAGCCTTTCCTTTGGTATTAAAAGACCCCATAGGTCCTTGGCTTCATCTAAAAATACCAAAAGTAATTCTACAAAATCTGTCATAGTGAGATTCATTTCAACACATGATAAGGAAATAGTTTTAAAGACAGCCTAGACTAAGTCAACAATTAAATACAAGGATAACATCATACATTTTGATAATGACTATTCTTCCTTTGTTATAGCTAAAAGAAAACTATTTTTACCATTGCTCAAAGAACTTAAAAAAGCTCAAATAAAGCCTCATTTGCTTTTCCCAGCAAGACTGAAAATCTTCCTTCAAGATGGTCCAAAGATATTTGATGAGTTAATTACAGCTATTACATATATAAAATCTAATAAATACTAGAAAAAATAGATTAAATGAATTGGGCTAACTCAAGTCTTAAAAGAATTGCAGAAAATGGTTCCTGGAAAACAGTTGAACACAAGAAGAAATTGAAAAAAATAACTTGATTTCAAATATTATTTTTTTGTGTGTTCTTCACACATACATAATCTTTCTTATGACCCTGAAGTCTATGGAGATGAAAGTGGTTCAACAGGTGAGTGTTGTTCTTGCCTTTTTATTTTATGTCTCTGGCTTGTCTTAGTTATCCATAGTTTAACCAGATTATTCCATTAGCTGTCAGTACTTTGCTCCAGTTCATACACTTATTAACAATGTCTAGTTTACCCTATCTTTAGATAATTCTAATAATATTATATAGTTCATACTTTACAAGAACATGGTTTGATAATACTCTGTTTTGTTATAGAAAGTTTGTTTATTATTTCTTATCTGCTTATCCTATTGATTTTATTGACAGTTTTACTTGGACATTGCATAGCTTACAGACATTATGAAACTATTTGTTGATTTAGTTAGGCAGCTAATGTGCTTGCTACTCTTGTTTTCATTGTTTTAAGATAAATAGATAGCATTCATGAATAGTCCAAGGTTTGCTATAGTCCCAGTCTGCTTGCCTGAGTGTCTGTTATGCCATTTTTCTTACACAACCTCCTATAATTATGAGAAGCATGTGGTGGATTGGTGGGTGACATAGTGTTTTTAATGTTGTATTTTCTCAGTTGTGACTAAAGCTTGATGCTTTCCTTTGGTTAAAAAAAATGATAATTGTATGTCGTTGTTTATGCTGTTGGACACAGAGTTCTTTATTTGCTTTTATTTATGTTGTTTTGTATGGAGGATTTAAAGTTAGTGCCACTACCTGGTGGCCTTTCGTTGGTGCTGAGCTTGTTCCATTTAGTTTTTTAATTGATGGCTTGGTGAAGCAGCAGGCCTGGAAGATGTTATACCTTAACAAAAAGCTGCAAAAGTCTTTCGGATGTCTAGCACACATCGTGAGGCATCAGAAATCTTTCATTTATTGTAAAAATAGCTTACTGTTTCCCATTGGAACTCTTGAGGCTTTTTTCTTTAGCTACAACTCAGAGATACATTCCACTCACATCAGTGAACCTTTTCATCACTGAGTGACATCATTTACAGCTCGATGAAGTTCTTAAAGAGGCAGATCTTAATTCTTTTAGTCGTTTGGATATCCGTGGTATGGATAAATTTGACGTTGGAATCAATAAAAAGAAACCAATGACTGTAACCCTTTTTAAAGTCATATTTTGTTTATTGTGTGATATAAATAAGCTTGTTCTTTTTAGCCAGCTTTGTCTCTGCTAGAAGCAACTAAACAAAGTTAGACAGAATGTTAATAAAGTTATTCTCATACATACAAGTGCGCTGTGTAGAATATGACTCCCCTAATCTTTACTGTTTGTTTCTAATTTTGAGGTAGCACACTTGATGCTTTAAATGTGGATCCCATACATATGATTTCTTGTTTTAATTAACTCACTTATTTTTATCATTTGGTTTATTAATTAATGAAATGTTTTGAGTCAAATTCAGATACATTTATATACTTTCCAAGTATGCATATCTGCATACAGATATACTAAATCTGAAGAAAGTGGTTGTGCTATTTTGGTGAAGGATAATTTATATTCTGTTTACAGTTCTCTGCTGACTTTAAACAATGGTAATATTAATGGTTACACACATATATTCTTTAGTGAGTTTCCTGTATGTTTTTAGGTCAGCCATTCTATTGAATTCATTTTTAGCCTCATTATAAAGACATACAGTATTCTGATCTTTAGTTATAATTATTACTCTGGCACTTCTTTAATCTGATGATCATTGATTTACAAGATCAGTCCTGACAGGAAGTGCAGTTATAAAATGGTCTGTTTTTTGATTGGAACATTTTAACCAATGAACAGTATATCTAACCTATCTTAGTATATATCGTGTTCTCGGTTAAGTAATGTGCTTTACATTTTCTTGTTAGAAGTATCATTGGATTATTTTTATCATATTAACATCACAGAGATTATATTGTTGCTCTTAAGTAATATAGTGTTAAGATAAGGATTGGGAATAAAGGAAAACAGTAGAAATAAAAAAGTAAAGGAAGGCAAAATGTAAATAGAATATGGTTGAAAACAGCAATATCAACATAATGGAGACATTATAATTGTTTAAACAAGCCACACATTTGGAAGTTAATGTTTTATATATTCATATATATTCCACATAGAAAACTAACCCTATTACATCTTCCTATATAATTCCATACCCTTAGAAATTGGAGATCCATGCAATTTTACTTTCCATATAGTCAAATGATTTTGGAAATTAATAATATTCAAACATGGATACCTCAAACTGTTGTTTTTCTAGGGTGTATCGTAGTTTATTCTTATGAGTATTATTGCTGAGAATATCTTTTTTTCTTTCCCTAATTTATAGATATTAATGATACTATTCATTAAACAACTATATAGTATTATCCTATATTATTCATCATTGTAATATATTACTAGTTAACTTGCTTAATAGTTGTAAAAATATATAATCTAAGAAAAGTTTATTTCTTTGCATATTAGTGACAATTTTACTTGTAAGCCATATTTTTAACAATGAAACAATCTATATTTAGGCAGAGTCTGATTGAAATTTGCTGCTAGTTTGAATGTTAATTTGAGTGATAGATGTCACTCAAATTATGAATTTATAACTCCAGGTGGGATTTAAATTTTTTTTTTTTTTGTTAGAAGATTCTGGTATAATTTTTGATAATAATGTTTCTGATGTTCACTAAAACGTGCATAGCTGAAATCTATTTAAACATATGTCTTTAAATCTCTTTTTATACTCCATATACAATAAACAGTTGTATTCCTTACATTTATCTAATACCATCTCATAGACAAAAAATTAATAAAAGCTTTAGTCAGCATGTATTACTATCCAAAAAAATACATCATAACATCCTTACAGTGTATTTGTCTTAACATTAACGGTCTAAATAATCCCAGTAAGAGAAGATCTTTACATAAATATCTCAAATTGCATAAGTCACAATTAATATTTCTTCAAGAAACGCATATGATAAATAATGACATTTCCAAACTAGACGCAAAATAATTTTCAATCCTGATTAGTTCTGAATACTCTGAAAAAAAAGAGGTGTTGCAATTCTATAGAACAATAAACTACCATGGCCTAAAATAATAGACTCTTATAAGGATATCAAAGGTATGATAGCCTCTATAATCATTGAGTTTAACAACTCATTTTTCACTTTAATCAATATATACTGGATTCCTGGCTTTGGATTGAACTCAGCAGAGCAGCATATAGATCACATTATACAGTTTTCTAAAGGCAGTATCATATTAGCTGGTGATTTTAACTGTATTTTAGATAGTTCAGACTCTACTTATAAAGGTAAGAGAAGAATCTCAGCTATGGCTAAACTTCTGAAAGATATTTTGCACTCTTGTTTGTTGAAATACGTTAATAACTATGCAGACCCTAAATCACTATTCTATACATTTTTCTCACATAGATATAACTCATTCTCAAGAAAACGAAAAAACTTTAAAAACTGAGTAAAACACACAAAAGGAAAGTAGAAGCACGCTGACACAATAAACGGCACGGACTTTTTAATAAACGTAAGCGCTTTCAGCTAAGCAAATGCTCAGCCTTCATCAGACAAAAAACAGTTAACACAGCTTGGTTTTTATACATAAAACCTACATCTATAAGTGGCTAAACAGCCAATCACATTACTAAATTGGTACAGGATATTCCTATTTCTTTCAATTAGCTAGAACAACTTCTTACAAGCCTATGTTAATCATCTGTTGAGTTACTACTCCACTAAACAACTTGATGAGTGCATTATTTAAAAACAAATATTAAAAAAACACATTTTTTAAAAAATACACAATAACCATAACTGAAGACATAACAATTTCAATTAAATTGCCTAAGGCTTTTACCAATCCTAAATCTAAAATATTTTGAAAGTGGAAATCTCACTTTCTTACAACTAATAATTATTACCCCCCCATTTACACACTGGATAAATTATTAACCACTAATGCTTATCTAAGGAGAGCTTTAAGCTTAAGAATACACTTAATGGAGACATAGTCATTTAAACCTGGAAGCAAATGTGCACATGTTCTAATCTGCCATAATACCTCTTGCTCTTCTAAATGTAGCTGCCAGGGCCCTCCCCTTATGTCATTTTTGATGTGATGTACTACACTGAAAGTGAAACAGTGGTCAGGGAATTCTAACACATGCCTGGCAAGTGCATTTGTGAGGTCCTTCCTATCTATAGCATACAGGTGCTCGTAAATTCTTTTCCTTATTTTTCTCTTCGTTTTGCCAACATAGAAGGAAGCCAAAAACACAGCAACAATGGGGCCAAATGGTGTCCCAGGCTGCATCTTGCATAAACTACAGAACGAACTAACCCCCCACCTAAACAAACTGTTCAACCTCAGCCTCTCCACAGACTACGTGCCCATAGAATGGCACCCAGCAACAGTTATTCCACTCCACAAAGGAGGGGTCACAACTGACCCTGATAACTATCGCCCCATAAGCCTGACTAGCTTGGTCTGCAAGGCTATGGAGTGCATCTTCATGGAACTCATTCACAAAGACATTGGGAACCTCCAAACACTTGACCCGACCCAGTTCGGCTTTGTTACGGACAGATCATGCCTACTAAACCTGGTTCACTTCTTCCAGACAGTCATCAAGGCCATAGACGAGGGAAAGGTTGTTCACACAGCCTACCTTGACCTCGCCAAGGCTTTCGACACCATTCCCCACTCGGGTATTACAGAAAAACTCACCAGCCTGAACATAAACCCCTACGTCGCGAGATGGGTTGCCAACTGGCTTACAGACAGAACTCACACTGTAAGAATAGCAGGCTCCAGGTCCGACTCTAAACTAGTCACAAGTGGTGTCCCACAAGGCTCGGTCCTGGGACCCCTACTGTTTGGCATATACTTCTCGAAAGTACAGGCAAACACAGGAGGACTATGGCTAACCAAGTTCGCTGATGACTGCAAACTGGGAGCCATAATGGACTCTCCAGCTGACATGGACATCCTCCAAAAGGGCCTTACTGAGATGGACACCTGGTTTCAAAGTCATGGCCTCAAGCTAAAATGCCAAAAAATGCATAGTCATCCCATTTGGGAAAAACAAAACACCCATGAATTACCACATAGGTGGCAGCCCCCTTAATACAGAAGAGGTAACAAGAGATCTGGGGACCCAGGTAGATAGTAATCTCTCCTTTGACAATCATATTGCCAAAGTAGTTAGGAAATCCTTCTATGTGGCCCATCTAATTACTAAAGGGTTTGCATCTAGAAATAAAGAGGTTGTAGTGCCCCTCTACTCTCACTCATCAGACCCATCATAGAGTACTATGCCTCATTTGGGATGTATCTCACAAGACACTTCCAACAGCTGGAGAGACCACAAAAGTACCTCACCAAGAGGATTACTGGCCTCAAACATATGTCCTATGCAGCCCGACTGAAAAAACTCTGGCTTAACTCAGTGGCATATTGCTTACTCAGAGGTGATCTCTGCCTGGCTTACAAAGCCATATCCAACTAAAAATTGATGGACATGCTCCACCTAAAGAAATTCAAGTCACTGCGAGCCATGTGCTCTAGTGAGCTAACCATCACCACAATAATAAATAGAACATGCTGTAGGGATAGATTCCTGTCACAGAGACCCCCCCATGCTTTGGAACAAAATTCCCAACTACATTAGGCAGAGCCCCTCTCTAACACTCTTCAAGAGAAACCTTGACGAGTGGATGAGTAACAGAAAATATACCCCTGGGATCACTTCATTGGCTCTGCTTGACACAGGATCATTTAATTAATCAATGGGGTGGTGATAGCTGACACACTCTGGTTAGGCTTATAAATGCCCTCAGGCTGATAGCCTAGTACCTACCTATGAACCTCCCAGATGATAAATTCAGCTCCAACTTTACTCCTCTCTCCCCCTCAACCTTCCCTCAGGAAATATCATCAAATATAACTCCCCCTACCATCACTAGGGAACAGATCCTTAATGCTCTCTCTAAGACCAAGAACACTGCATCAATTGACCCAGACGATATCCCAGGATACCTTCTAAATAGCATGAAACATGACCTATTAGGGCCTCTGGAATTACTATTAAACTATAGCCTCTGAACAGGCTTCATGCCTCATGAATGGAGAATGGCAACAGTTATCACTATGGACAAAGGTGGGCCATCTACAGACCCTGGAAACTACAAACCCATAAGTCTCACTAGTCTTATATGTATAGCCAAGGAAAGAGTTATCACTGGAGATGATCAGTAGTCAGTAGAGATATAGTAAACCTCCAGACACTGGACACAACCCAGTTTGGTTTTGTCAAGGGCAGATCATGCCAACTCAACCTGGTGGACTTTTTTGAGAAGGTCACTAAAGCATTGGATGAGGGCAAAATCATTCACACTGCCTACATTGACCTGGCCAAGGCATTTGACACAATAACTCACTCGGGCATTGTTGACAAACTCAAGAGGCTAGGTACAAACCAATATGTCACTCAGTGGATGGCCAAATGGCTCACAGGCAGGACCCAGGAAGTTAGAATTGGGGAGTCAACCTTTACAAAGAGGCCAGTCACAAGTGGAGTCCTTCAGGGATCAGTCCTTGTATCACTCCTTTTTGGCATTTACTTCTCAGAAGTCCAGGCCAATGTCAGTGGTCTCTGGCTGACTAAATTTGCAAATGATTGCAAATTAGGAGCTGTCATTGAATTTCACACTGACACAAATGTTCTACAGGAGGAGCTGACAGAGACAAACAGCTGGTGTCAGAGCCATGGACTAAAACTAAATGCCAATAAATGCATAATTGTATCCTTTGTGAAGTCATTCATCCCTGGCAACTATCATATTGACAATACACCCCTTAGAGGTGACTCAGTAGTTAGGGACATAGGGACACAACTAGATAGTAATCTAGCCTTTGATCATCACATGTCTACAGTGTTGAGGAAATCATTCTATGTTGCCCAAATTGTAAATTAACATCAATATGCTTTTCCTAGACTAAGAAGGGAAGTCATCTTAGAGTTATTCTCTTCATGTTTCAAAACTTTCACTACAGGGGCATCGCCAAGATGAGCCTTGAGTAGCAGCACTTTCTCTCAGTTCTGCCTTCTCAAAACTTTTATGACAGGAATTTTTGAATTTAACCAACTAAAAAACGTTTTTTTTTTATATATTTGGATTCATCTAATAGTTTACTTAGTATCTTAATAGATTTTAAATTTTTTTAATTTTTTCCTTTCAAAATATAAGAGATAAACTTTTGGCATCTGACTTCAATATGAGCTTTACAAAATCTTCTCATCAGGACTCAGCATTTAAAAAAAAAACTCCAAACACTACTAACTACCATTCAGGAATTATTAACAAAAATTGACAGAATGGACCTGAAGATTGATAACTTTAAAGAAATTTGTTCACAACAAATGGAGATATTACATCAAGATCTTAAGCAGAAGAAGAAACAAAGTACATTCATAGAAACATCATTAAATGACATGGACTGTAGAATTCAAGAAAATGAACATAAGTTAGAATTTCTTTTAAAACAAAACTCCCTTCCTCAAACAAAAATAGATGATCTAGAGAATAGATCATGAAGAAATAACATCAGGATCTTTGGACTACCGGACAGTATTGAAGAAAATAACATGGAGAAATTCTTAACCTCATGGCTACCTGTGATTTTACATCTACCTGAAGCCTTTCCTTTGGTATTAAAAGACCCCATAGGTCCTTGGCTTCATCTAAAAATACCAAAAGTAATTCTACAAAATCTGTCATAGTGAGATTCATTTCAACACATGATAAGGAAATAGTTTTAAAGACAGCCTAGACTAAGTCAACAATTAAATACAAGGATAACATCATACATTTTGATAATGACTATTCTTCCTTTGTTTTAGCTAAAAGAAAACTATTTTTACCATTGCTCAAGTAACTTAAAAAAGCTCAAATAAAGCCTCATTTGCTTTTCCCAGCAAGACTGAAAATCTTCCTTCAAGATGGTCCAAAGATATTTGATGAGTTAATTACAGCTATTACATATATAAAATCTAATAAATACTAGAAAAAATAGATTAAATGAATTGGGCTAACTCAAGTCTTAAAAGAATTGCAGAAAATGGTTCCTGGAAAACAGTTGAACACAAGAAGAAATTGAAAAAAATAACTTGATTTCAAATATTATTTTTTTGTGTGTTCTTCACACATACATAATCTTTCTTATGACCCTGAAGTCTATGGAGATGAAAGTGGTTCAACAGGTGAGTGTTGTTCTTGCCTTTTTATTTTATGTCTCTGGCTTGTCATTGTTATCCATACTTTAACCAGATTATTCCATTAGCTGTCAGTACTTTGCTCCAGTTCATACACTTATTAACAATGTCTAGTTTACCCTATCTTTAGATAATTCTAATAATATTATATAGTTCATACTTTACAAGAACATGGTTTGATAATACTCTGTTTTGTTATAGAAAGTTTGTTTATTATTTCTTATCTGCTTATCCTATTGATTTTATTGACAGTTTTACTTGGACATTGTATAGCTTACAGACATTATGAAACTATTTGTTGATTTAGTTAGGCAGCTAATGTGCTTGCTACTCTTGTTTTCATTGTTTTAAGATAAATAGATAGCATTCATGAATAGTCCAAGGTTTGCTATAGTCCCAGTCTGCTTGCCTATCTGTCTGTTATGCCATTTTTCTTACACAACCTCCTATAATTATGAGAAGCATGTGGTGGATTGGTGGGTGACATAGTGTTTTTAATGTTGTATTTTCTCAGTTGTGACTAAAGCTTGATGCTTTCCTTTGGTTAAAAAAAATGATAATTGTATGTCTTTGTTTATGCTGTTGGACACAGAGTTCTTTATTTGCTTTTATTTATGTTGTTTTGTATGGAGGATTTAAAGTTAGCGCCACTACCTGGTGGCCTTTCGTTAGTGCTGAGCTTGTTCCATTTAGTTTTTTAATTGATGGCTTGGTGAAGCAGCAGGCCTGGAAGATGTTATACCTTAACAAAAAGGTGCAAAAGTCTTTCGGATGTCTAGCACACATCGTGAGGCATCAGAAATCTTTCATTTATTGTAAAAATAGCTTACTGTTTCCCATTGGAACTCTTGAGGCTTTTTTCTTTAGCTACAACTCAGAGATACATTCCACTCACATCAGTGAACCGTTTCATCACTGAGTGACATCATTTACAGCTCGATGAAGTTCTTAAAGAGGCAGATCTTAATTCTTTTAGTCGTTTGGATATCCGTGGTATGGATAAATTTGACGTTGGAATCAATAAAAAGAAACCAATGACTGTAACCCTTTTTAAAGTCATATTTTGTTTATTGTGTGATATAAATAAGCTTGTTCTTTTTAGCCAGCTTTGTCACTGCTAGAAGCAACTAAACAAAGTTAGACAGAATGTTAATAAAGTTATTCTCATACATACAAGTGCGCTGTGTAGAATATGACTCCCCTAATCTTTACTGTTTGTTTCTAATTTTGAGGTAGCACACTTGATGCTTTAAATGTGGATCCCATACATATGATTTCTTGTTTTAATTAACTCACTTATTTTTATCATTTGGTTTATTAATTAATGAAATGTTTTGAGTCAAATTCAGATACATTTATATACTTTCCAAGTATGCATATCTGCATACAGATATACTAAATCTGAAGAAAGTGGTTGTGCTATTTTGGTGAAGGATAATTTATATTCTGTTTACAGTTCTCTGCTGACTTTAAACAATGGTAATATTAATGGTTACACACATATATTCTTTAGTGAGTTTCCTGTATGTTTTTAGGTCAGCCATTCTATTGAATTCATTTTTAGCCTCATTATAAAGACATACAGTATTCTGATCTTTAGTTATAATTATTACTCTGGCACTTCTTTAATCTGATGATCATTGATTTACAAGATCAGTCCTGACAGGAAGTGCAGTTATAAAATGGTCTGTTTTTTGATTGGAACATTTTAACCAATGAACAGTATATCTAACATATCTTAGTATATATCGTGTTCTCGGTTAAGTAATGTGCTTTACATTTTCTTGTTAGAAGTATCATTGGATTATTTTTATCATATTAACATCACAGAGATTATATTGTTGCTCTTAAGTAATATAGTGTTAAGATAAGGATTGGGAATAAAGGAAAACAGTAGAAATAAAAAAGTAAAGGAAGGCAAAATGTAAATAGAATATGGTTGAAAACAGCAATATCAACATAATGGAGACATTATAATTGTTTAAACAAGCCACACATTTGGAAGTTAATGTTTTATATATTCATATATATTCCACATAGAAAACTAACCCTATTACATCTTCCTATATAATTCCATACCCTTAGAAATTGGAGATCCATGCAATTTTACTTTCCATATAGTCAAATGACTTTGGAAATTAATAATATTCAAACATGGATACCTCAAACTGTTGTTTTTCTAGGGTGTATCGTAGTTTATTCTTATGAGTATTATTGCTGAGAATATCTTTTTTTCTTTGCCTAATTTATAGATATTAATGATACTATTCATTAAACAACTATATAGTATTATCCTATATTATTCATCATTGTAATATATTACTAGTTAACTTGCTTAATAGTTGTAAAAATATATAATCTAAGAAAAGTTTATTTCTTTGCATATTAGTGACAATTTTACTTGTAAGCCATATTTTTAACAATGAAACAATCTATATTTAGGCAGAGTCTGATTGAAATTTGCTGCTAGTTTGAATGTTAATTTGAGTGATAGATGTCACTCAAATTATGAATTTATAACTCCAGGTGGGATTTAAATTTTTTTTTTTTTTGTTAGAAGATTCTGGTATAATTTTTTGATAATAATGTTTCTGATGTTCACTAAAACGTGCATAGCTGAAATCTATTTAAACATATGTCTTTAAATCTCTTTTTATACTCCATATACAATAAACAGTTGTATTCCTTACATTTATCTAATACCATCTCATAGACAAAAAATTAATAAAAGCTTTAGTCAGCATGTATTACTATCCAAAAAAATACATCATAACATCCTTACAGTGTATTTGTCTTAACATTAACGGTCTAAATAATCCCAGTAAGAGAAGATCTTTACATAAATATCTCAAATTGCATAAGTCACAATTAATATTTCTTCAAGAAACGCATATGATAAATAATGACATTTCCAAACTAGACGCAAAATAATTTTCAATCCTGATTAGTTCTGAATACTCTGAAAAAAAAGAGGTGTTGCAATTCTATAGAACAATAAACTACCATGGCCTAAAATAATAGACTCTTATAAGGATATCAAAGGTATGATAGCCTCTATAATCATTGAGTTTAACAACTCATTTTTCACTTTAATCAATATATACTGGATTCCTGGCTTTGGATTGAACTCAGCAGAGCAGCATATAGATCACATTATACAGTTTTCTAAAGGCAGTATCATATTAGCTGGTTATTTTAACTGTATTTTAGATAGTTCAGACTCTACTTATAAAGGTAAGAGAAGAATCTCAGCTATGGCTAAACTTCTGAAAGATATTTCGCACTCTTGTTTGTTGAAATACGTTAATAACTATGCAGGCCCTAAATCACTATTCTATACATTTTTCTCACATAGATATAACTCATTCTCAAGAAAACGAAAAAACTTTAAAAACTGAGTAAAACACACAAAAGGAAAGTAGAAGCACACTGACACAATAAACGGCACTGACTTTTTAATAAACGTAAGTGCTTTCAGCTAAGCAAATGCTCAGCCTTCATCAGACAAAAACCAGTTAACACAGCTTGGTTTTTATACATAAAACCTACATCTATAAGTGGCTAAACAGCCAATCACATTACTAAATTGATACAGGATATTCCTATTTCTTTCAATTAGCTAGAACAACTTCTTACAAGCCTATGTTAATCATCTGTTGAGTTACTACTCCACTAAACAACTTGATGAGTGCATTATTTAAAAACAAATATTAAAAAACACATTTTTTAAAAAATACACAATAACCATAACTGAAGACATAACAATTTCAATTAAATTGCCTAAGGCTTTTACCAATCCTAAATCTAAAATATTTTGAAAGTGGAAATCTCACTTTCTTACAACTAATAATTATTACCCCCCATTTACACACTGGATAAATTATTAACCACTAATGCTTATCTAAGGAGAGCTTTAAGCTTAAGAATACACTTAATGGAGACATAGTCGTTTAAACCTGGAAGCAAATGTGCACATGTTCTAATCTGCCATATTACCTCTTGCTCTTCTAAATGTAGCTGCCAGGGCCCTCCCCTTATGTCATTTTTGATGTGATGTACTACACTGAAAGTGAAACAGTGGTCAGGGAATTCTAACACATGCCTGGCAAGTGCATTTGTGAGGTCCTTCCTATCTATAGCATACAGGTGCTCGTAAATTCTTTTCCTTATTTTTCTCTTCGTTTTGCCAACATAGAAGGAAGCCAAAAACACAGCAACAATGGGGCCAAATGGTGTCCCAGGCTGCATCTTGCATAAACTACAGAACGAACTAACCCCCCACCTAAACAAACTGTTCAACCTCAGCCTCTCCACAGACTACGTGCCCATAGAATGGCACCCAGCAACAGTTATTCCACTCCACAAAGGAGGGGTCACAACTGACCCTGATAACTATCGCCCCATAAGCCTGACTAGCTTGGTCTGCAAGGCTATGGAGTGCATCTTCATGGAACTCATTCACAAAGACATTGGGAACCTCCAAACACTTGACCCGACCCAGTTCGGCTTTGTTACGGACAGATCATGCCTACTAAACCTGGTTCACTTCTTCCAGACAGTCATCAAGGCCATAGACGAGGGAAAGGTTGTTCACACAGCCTACCTTGACCTCGCCAAGGCTTTCGACACCATTCCCCACTCGGGTATTACAGAAAAACTCACCAGCCTGAACATAAACCCCTACGTCGCGAGATGGGTTGCCAACTGGCTTACAGACAGAACTCACACTGTAAGAATAGCAGGCTCCAGGTCCGACTCTAAACTAGTCACAAGTGGTGTCCCACAAGGCTCGGTCCTGGGACCCCTACTGTTTGGCATATACTTCTCGAAGTACAGGCAAACACAGGAGGACTATGGCTAACCAAGTTCGCTGATGACTGCAAACTGGGAGCCATAATGGACTCTCCAGCTGACATGGACATCCTCCAAAAGGGCCTTACTGAGATGGACACCTGGTTTCAAAGTCATGGCCTCAAGCTAAAATGCCAAAAAATGCATAGTCATCCCATTTGGGAAAAACAAAACACCCATGAATTACCACATAGGTGGCAGCCCCCTTAATACAGAAGAGGTAACAAGAGATCTGGGGACCCAGGTAGATAGTAATCTCTCCTTTGACAATCATATTGCCAAAGTAGTTAGGAAATCCTTCTATGTGGCCCATCTAATTACTAAAGGGTTTGCATCTAGAAATAAAGAGGTTGTAGTGCCCCTCTACTCTCACTCATCAGACCCATCATAGAGTACTATGCCTCATTTGGGATGTATCTCACAAGACACTTCCTACAGCTGGAGAGACCACAAAAGTACCTCACCAAGAGGATTACTGGCCTCAAACATATGTCCCATGCAGCCCGACTGAAAAAACTCTGGCTTAACTCAGTGGCATATTGCTTACTCAGAGGTGATCTCTGCCTGACTTACAAAGCCATGTCCAACTCAGAATTGATGGACATGCTCCACCTAAAGAAATTCAAGTCACTGCGAGCCATGTGCTCTAGTGAGCTAACCATCACCACAATAATAAATAGAACATGCTGTAGGGATAGATTCCTGTCACAGAGACCCCCCCCATGCTTTGGAACAAAATTCCAAACTACATTAGGCAGAGCCCCTCACTAACACTCTTCAAGAGAAACCTTGACGAGTGGATGAGTAACAGAAAATATACCCCTGGGATCACTTCATTGGCTCTGCTTGACACAGGATCATTTAATTAATCAATGGGGTGGTGATAGCTGACACACTCTGGTTAGGCTTATAAATGCCCTCAGGCTGATAGCCTAGTACCTACCTATGAACCTCCCAGATGATAAATTCAGCTCCAACTTTACTCCTCTCTCCCCCTCAACCTTCCCTCAGGAAATATCATCAAATATAACTCCCCCTACCATCACTAGGGAACAGATCCTTAATGCTCTCTCTAAGACCAAGAACACTGCATCAACTGACCCAGACAATATCCCAGGATACCTTCTAAATAGCATGAAACATGACCTATTAGGGCCTCTGGAATTACTATTAAACTATAGCCTCTGAACAGGCTTCATGCCTCATGAATGGAGAATGGCAACAGTTATCCCTATGGACAAAGGTGGGCCATCTACAGACCCTGGAAACTACAAACCCATAAGTCTCACTAGTCTTATATGTATAGCCAAGGAAAGAGTTATCACTGGAGATGATCAGTAGTCTGATAGCCTGATAGCCTCATAAAAGAGATGACGGATGAAGTACAGGTTAAAAGGGCTAATGGCCACTTTACTCCACTGTTGGTGGGTGGCTTAATGAGTAGATCGGGTAAGGATACCTCTAAGAGGGATTCCACCATACATTCTAGAATTAACTTTTTGTTCACTTTCAGTGTGGACTGTAAAGCTATCAGAGAAATAGTGGCTAAAAACTGGAATATCATACTTGAGGATAGGGCTCTGGTTAAGGTTCTTGGGACACGTCCAGAATTTACATACTGTAGGGGTGTTAATCTTAAAAATCTAGTTGAAACGGCTACGGTTAAATCTAAAATTCAAAATAAAATTGTAGGAATGCGTAAATGTGGTATGTGCCCTCAATGTAAGTTCATCCATGTTGGTAACAAAGTGTATATCAACAGTAAAAACAATTTCATTAAAGGTAATTACAATTGTGACACCAATGGCGTGATATATGTGGCTCTATGTATGTGAAAAATGTCCTTCCTTCTATGTTGGCAAAACGGAGAGAAAAATAAGGAAAAGAATTTACGAGCACCTGTATGCTGTAGATAGGAAGGACCTCACAAATGCACTTGCCAGGCATGTGTTAGAATTCCCTGACCACTGTTTCACTTTCAGTGTAGCACATCACATCAAAAATGACATAAGGGGAGGGCCCTGGCAGCTACATTTAGAAGAGCAAGAGGTATTATGGCAGATTAGAACATGTGCACATTTGCTTCCAGGTTTGAATGACTATGTCTCCATTAAGTGTATTCTTAAGCTTAAAGCTCTCCTTAGATAAGCATTAGTGGTTAATAATTTATCCAGTGTGTAAATGGGGGGGGGTAATAATTATTAGTTGTAAGAAAGTGAGATTTCCACTTTCAAAATATTTTAGATTTAGGATTGGTAAAAGCCTTAGGCAATTTAATTGAAATTGTTATGTCTTCAGTTATGGTTATTGTGTATTTTTTAAAAAATGTGTTTTTTAATATTTGTTTTTAAATAAGGCACTCATCAAGTTATTTAGTGGAGTAGTAACTCAACAGATGATTAACATAGGCTTGTAAAAAGTTGTTCTAGCTAATTAAAAGAGATAGGAATATCCTGTATCAATTTAGTAATGTGATTGGCTGTTTAGCCACTTATAGATGTAGGTTTTATGTATAAAAACCAAGCTGTGTTAACTGTTTTTTGTCTGATGAAGGCTGAGCATTTGCTTAGCTGAAAGCGCTTACGTTTATTAAAAAGTCTGTGTCGTTTATTGTGTCAGCATGCTTCTACTTTCCTTTTGTGTGTTTTACTCATTCTCAAGAAAAGACAGAATTTTTATTTCTAATAATTTAACAGATTCTTTAATGCAAAAGTGATTACATGTCCCCTTTCTGACCATAATCCTGTAACCTTTGATATATTTATTCTTTCATATCCGACAGTTCAGATAAAATGGATCCCAGCATATATCACTAAATTAAATGATTTCAGTACCTTCATATTGACTGAAGTTCATAACTTTATAGAACTTAATACCAGTAATGATACACCTGAAATTTTCATTTGCAATGCACTAAAGGTATATTTATACAGTAGAATAATTGATTGGTACAGAAGAAAAATAATTTCATTGGATAACTACAGGAGATACAATCTAAACTTGATGTTTTGAATCTTGAATTATCAAAAAATCAACAAGAAAAAACAAAATAAAAGAAATGCAATCTTTAAATAAGAAGTATCTTGAGATACTAAATCACAAAACCATGATTAGTCTAGGGAAATTTAAATTTATTAATTTTTCAACAAATCCTAGATCTTTAAATATTCTAACCAATAAAACTAAAAGATTGAATACATTCAATCACATTCACAAAATATATTCACCACAAAAAATGGTATCCAGTTTGCATAACATATTAAATGAATTTAGAGATTTTTTTAAACTTAATTAATCCTCCGAGCTAATAAATCCAAAGATAGATATTTGAGCATTTATTAATAAAAACTTTAATAAAAGGTTAACAGAAGAGCAAATTAAATTATTAGATAGGCAAATTACATTTAAAGACATTGAAGATCAAATTAATACCCTTAAACAAAGCTCCTGGTAATGATGGTATCATTCCAGAAATTTACAAAAGTTTACCCATTAAAGCAATAACATTGTTACATTCAGTCTTCAATATAGTACAAAACAAAAATACCAACCCACCATCGTGGAAATATACATTTATTACTTCTATCCTAAAACCTGAAAAAGATCCTACTAAATGTAATTCAAATAGACCTATATCTTTATTAAACACGGACTATAAAATGTTTATGTCTCTATATGCAAAGAGGCTTAAAAATTTCCTTCCTAATTTAGTGGATGAGAGACAAACAGGTTTCATAATGAACAGAACTTCATATGACAACATTAAAAGAATAATGACCTTAATTGAATCAGTAAAAAACTTAAAAAACAACCTAACTATAGTTAGTCTAGATATAAATTGTGCTTTTGACACAGTTAAGTGGGATTATTTATTTATTCTTTTAGAGGAACTCAACTTTTGAAAAAATTTTATAAATCTTATTACTCAATTATACAATGGATCACAAGCATATATCAAGATCGGCTCCAATGTTTCCCAGTTCATACCTATTATTAAAGAGACCAAACAAGATTGTCCATTATCCCCTCTTTTATTTACTTTGATTATGTATCCTTGGGCAAACTTGATTAGGGACAATAAAAATATTAAAGGATATGATGTGGGCCTTAATAAAACATCAGAGATTCAAATGTTTACCGTTGACATATTGATTACATTGGGTGGAAAGAAACCAACACTACAAAAATTATTAAATGACATGGATTATTTAAAAAAAAACTCAGGTCTGAAATTCAGTCATAGTAGAACACAAATCCTGTTAGCTGGTCCAAAAAATATAATATATAAAATAAATTTGAAAAATATATAGCACAATCCCAACAAATAACATATTTAGACATAACTTTTACTAATAACATAAAAGAAACTCTAAAATCAAACTTCAATAAAAGTATAACAGCGATAGATAATTTAATAAATAAATGATTAAAAATAAAATTCTCAATGGAAGAGAAATTATTACTTATAAAGATGGTATTACTGCCCAAAATTTTATACGTAATTCAGTCTATTTCTAGATCTCCTTCATATTCAATAATTATAAAGTTTAATTCTAAGATTAAAAAATTCCTTTGGTATCCAATTAAACCTAGGATTGCATTATCGTATCATATGTACAATTGGGAAAATGGAGGTATTGCACTACCAAACATAGAAATTTATTCAATCCCTTCAGTAATTAAAACACTTTTGCAGCTCATATATGGCAAATACTCAGCAAAATGGAAAGAGAATATTCTAACTTTATCTCAAAACGTATATAACAACGATGCCTATATGCTAAACTTAGTAAATAACTAATTTATCTGGAGACTGAAAGAATTCTTTTCCTACTATCCCGCCCAAAATTTTAAATCCAGTTATATAAGACTAATCTTAAAATCCTTTAAAAATGTTATCCTTAGATGTAAATTATCTGAAAGTTGGATGTTCCTTATTTACCCCATAGCATATACACAGGGGATCATTTTCTCTACAGATTATTATAAAATGTCATTATTTAAACAAAACCATCTGAATTCTTGGCATCAAATGTTGACTAGCAATGAGTTAAAATTTGTTAATACCCTTATGGAAGAGAATGACTTTGACTCAACACTATGGCTTGATTTCCAAGAATCTAGAAAATATATCAAAGATAAACTTGACTTAATTCCGTCTTCATATAAGGGTTTAATTCACAAACTTATACAATATTTGATTGTTTTTACTCAGCAGAACAATTCAATTAAAATTAGCCTATCACACATATATAAAGTAATAAAATCAGACTTGGGTATATACGCAGATAATTATTGGAAATTTTTCTCTGATATCAATAATTGTAACCCTTCAGACAAAGATAAATTAAACATGCTTCATTCAGCTGGTAAAACTACTTCATTACCTAAATGAAGAATATTTACCTGGAGATTTTTAAACAGATAATTTCTCACTCCATATAACATAAATAAGATAGCTAAAGAAAACGTACTTTGTTGGAGATGTAAGAAGGTAGAAAATGCAGACTGGATACATACATTTTATGATTGCTTATGCTTAAAGAAATTTTGGGAAGATATTAACAAATTCTTACAAGCAATCTTCACCGGATAACTTTTTACTTACTAAATCATTAGGTTTATTTAACTTTCCAATCCCAAATTGTGTACAATCGAGTAAATATCCACTTCTTTGGTCTGTTCTATCCATTGCCATGAAAGAAATTACAAAAAATTGGATGTCTTAACACATTCCCTCTTTTCAAAATTTTAAAGATCTTCTTATGGAAGTACCTAAATTAGAATTGTTGACAATTAAATGTATATCTTCAAGGAATAAAACAATATATAATCAATGGAAAGTATAAATGATTTATTAGAAAGATAACATGTTGAATGTAATAATCAACTTTTATCTTCAGTTTTAACTGTATTATTTGATGGTAATATAGTGAACATCAATGGACATAGTTTATTATTACCTTTGTTCTTTTATGTCAATGCTTTTGTGTTTTTTTATCTAAAGTATTGTAAAATATGTTCAGTTCTCTTATAATAATTGTATGTTTCAGCAATGATTTTAATAAAACTTATTTTTTAAAAAAAAAATCTTTCACTACATTTGGATCTTGTGAGGTCAGCAGATATGTATGCATTCTCATGATTGCAGATCTATACATATAATCAATTTCAAGGAGGCCCATACCTCCTTCTGAATGGGGAATATATAATCTTGGTATGCACTGATTTTTATAAATCATTTGCTGAGCATGAAGCATCCTTCTTGTTTTCCTGCCTAATCTATCCTTCATCTTTTGGGGCCAGTCAATCACTCCAAAACTGTAAGTTAGGACAGGAAGAGCAAACTGGTTTATAGCCTGGATTTTTGTTCCTTGATGTCAACACTATTTTCAGGATTAATTTAAGTCTTCTAAAATATCCCTTACTAAGTTTTATTTGCATTTGTTCATGTTTTACCGCTGATCCTTCATCAATTACCAAATATTTATATACTCCCTCTTGCTCAAGTTCTTTTATATCACGTTCTTGTCTGAAACTGATGTTTTCTTGGTGCTGTAGGTTTCCTGCTTTAAAGGTTGCTTTTGCACATTTATCAAGATCAGATAACATTTTTATGTCATCTGAAAAAGTTTTAACCACTTGCAGTTGTGTTTTAAGTTCCTCATCTGATGAGCTGTACAGTTTTAAATCATCAACAAAGAGAAGATGAGAAGTCTTTACACTTTGTTGTTTTCTGGGAGCCAAATTATAGTAGTGGCCTAATCTGTTGAGTAGATGGCTTAATGGGTTAAGGGCAAGACAGAATAGCAGTGGTGACAGGGAGTCCCCCTGGAATCTCCCCCTTTGAATTTTTTATCCCTAGAATAATAATTTGTCCTTTATCATGGCTTAATTGCAAAGTGGTATGCCACTGTATCATGGTTACTGTAATGAAATCTATCAGAGTAGGGTGCATCTTATACATTTTAAGCACTTTTCTATCCATGAATGTGGGATACTGTCAAATTCTTTTTTGTAGTCAATCCATACCATACTTTGAGTCTTCCCCTTTTTGCAGTTCTCCATTATGACTTTATTTACCAACAAATGATCTTTTGTTTTATATGGCTTTCTTTTATTACCCCTTTTGTTCGATTGCAATGATTAAATTTTCTTCTAAATGACTATAAATTTTGTCAGCATCAATTCTGGTGTATAGTTTATAGACTGTCTGAAGGCAAGTTATTGGTCTATAATCTTTAGGATAACTTGCAGGTTCACTCTTAAGTAGGAGCATTGTTTTTCCTGTTGTTAAGCAGGTCAGGGTACGTATGTAAATAGTTCTTACTCATGGCTGAACCTTCATGCAAAGAAGTTAATTCTTTTAGCCAGATGTTAGGTACTACTTCTGGGCTTGGGGTTTTCCATTAGGACCTTTACTTAACTTTGTTTCAATCTCTCTGGTCGTTACTTCATCCCATTTCATATTCTGTACATTTGAAGTTCTTTTTCTTTCTTTTACTTCTTCTATCTATTTAACATCTTTATGTTCCACAGGATCTTCATAGATATTTCTCCAAAATGTATCTATTTCTTCTTTTTTGGTGATCTTTCAATTCATTTTGACTTGTTTCCCAATTCTCTATATAACATTTTCTTATAAGTACACTCTGGCATGATTTGCTAGTATACTGTAAGTGTAAGTTCCCTTAGTATGTAAGATATTTTAAAGTCTCTATGAGTTTGACCACTAGATATCAAAAGAAATTATGAGCTTTATATCACAAGTTATTATTAATAGGTTCATAGGTGTGTATTAGGCTAATGGCCCTGGGGCCTTTAGAAGCCTAGCCCATAGAAGTGCCCTGGCATTGTGCTGCCCGTCATTAGTTCCCAGTGCCTCTATCAAGCAGAGCCACTGGAGTGATCTACAGGGTGAACCTTCTATAACCTATCCACTCAAGAGTTCACTTGAAGAGGGCTGGTGAGGTGCTCTGCTTGACATGTATGGGAAGTCTATTCCAGAGCATGTGTAGTCTCTGGGTTATGAACCTGTCCCTCCAGCATGTTCTGTTGATTGTGGTAATGAGGATGAGGTCTCTGGACCATGTGGTGTGGTGTGGAGGGATTGGGATTTCTTTAGATGTAGCATTTCTAACAGAGCTGGGTTAGACATGGCTTTGCAAGATTGCCTCTTAGTGGAAGATATGAGACAGAGAATAGCTGAGGTTTCTTGAGTCTGTCCATGTAGGACATGTGTTTAAGGCCTAGGATCCTCTTTGTAAGGTACTTTTGTCGCCTCTCCAACTTTTGCAGGTGTCTAGTGAAGTACATGTCAAATGGGGCATTATGCTCTATGATTGATCTAATGAGGGAAGAGTAGAGAGAAATGATGACCTTTTTCTTCCTGGATGTAAAACTCTTGTTAATGAGATGTGCCACATAGAAGGACTTTCTGACCACACTGGCAATGTGGTGGTTGAAGGAGAGGTTGCTGTCAACCTGTGTCCCCAGATCTCTTATAATGCCTTTTGTGTTCAGTAGGCTACCATCAATGTGGTAATTAGTGGGAACTGAGTTTTTCCCAAAGGGAATGATGATGCATTTTTTGGCATTAAGCTTAAGGCCATGGTTTTGACACTAGTTGTTGGTCTCAGTGAGGCCTTTCTGTAGGATGTCTACATCACTTGGGGAGGTAATAATGGCTCCCAGCTTGCAATCATTGGTGAACTTTGTCAGAGTCCCTCCGTGTTGGTCTGGACTTCTGAGAAGTAGATGCCAAACAGGAGAGGGCCCAGGACTGATGCCTGTGGCACTCCACTCATGACTGGTTGGCAGTCTGACTTGGAGTCTGCTACTTTCACACTGTGGGTTCTGTCAGCCAGTTTGCCACGCACCTAACGATATAAGGGTTGATGCCTAGTTTGCTGAATTTATCAATAATTCTTGAGTGATGAATGGTATCAAAGGCCTTGGCCACATCGAGGTAGGCTGTATGAACTGCCTTACCGTCATCCACTGCTCTGATGACTGACTGAAAGAAGTCAACCAGGTTGAACAGTCATGATATACCTTTCACAAAACCAAATTGCGTGGGATCTAGAGTTTGGAGATTCCCTATATCCTTGTTAATTAGGTTCATGATGATGCACTCCATAGCCTTACATATCAGACTTGTCAGGCTAATGAGGTGATAATTTCCAGGGTCTGTAGTTGATTCTCCTTTATAGAGAGGGATGACTGTAGCAGTGCACCATTCAGTAGGGACAAAGCTTGAGGTGAGGCTGTGAGTGAACAAACCACACAGGTGTGGTGCCAGTTCACTTTGTAATTCATGTAGAACACAGCCAGGGATATTATCGGGTCCCATGGAAGCTGTATTCTTGGCCTCTGACAATGCAGCTTTAACCTGTGCTGCAGTAATGTTGGATTCCTGGCATTCTTCCGGGTATTGATATTGGTCTTTTTGGGGGGGGGGTAAAGTTGGCACTGAATCTGTTGGCCAGTATGTTGGCAATATCTGTTGGCTCAGTATAGGAGGTATCATTGTGCAGTAACTCAGAACAAATCTGGGAATTGCCATGGAGATCCTTGATACAACTATAGAAGGCTTTGTGGCTGTTTTTAGTGTCTGCCACAATTCTGCCTTCATAGCTGGATTTGAAGGTGTTGATGAGGGATCTCAACTTTTTGTTGAGGCTAATAAGGGAATTTTTCCAGTCTTGGGACTTCACCTTTTTCTGCAACAGTTTCTTCCTTCTATTGTAGAGTTTATTAATGGCAGGTGATCACCAG
The DNA here is from genome assembly GCF_019279795.1 of Protopterus annectens. Classification (NCBI taxonomy): domain Eukaryota; kingdom Metazoa; phylum Chordata; order Ceratodontiformes; family Protopteridae; genus Protopterus; species Protopterus annectens. Next base: position 866,605,559 of record NC_056727.1, on the reverse strand, counting down.
ACCAGTTTCCTTTTTTTGGAGGAGAGCATCTTGGTTCTGTTGGGTATGGCTAGTTCCATGCATTTATGGACATGTTCGTACAGTGCATTGGTGTATGATTCAGCAGACATGCATCTATTTTCCATTGGCATGGGTGCCGTGAAGTTAGCCACCTCTGTTTTTAGGAGTCCAAAGTCAGCTTTGGAGAAGTTTTTCATGGTGGATACCTTTGCAGGTGGAGTGGATGAGATGTGGATTTCCATGGTGATTAGGTTGTGGTTGGATCTAACCAGGGAGAGGTTGACTATTGGTGTAGAACAATGGTTGCCCATGTTAGTAAAAACCAGGTCGAGGATGTTGCTCCCTCTAGTGGGGGAAAGAATAAGCTGGTCTAGGGCATTGGAATTGCTGAATTCCAGGAAGGGTTGGGCCAGTGCATTGGTGCATGAGTAGTTTTCCCAGCTGATGGAGGGGTAGTTGATGTCACCTAGTATGAGAGTGTTGGGTTAGATCTTAATAGTTTCCAGGGTGCTTAGGAATGTTGATTGAGAGTCTTGGGACATGATTGGGGACCTATAGCAGGCTACGACCTGAATCGCAGTCTTACCCAATGTTAGTTGTACCTGGAGTATCTCAGATGCCTTATGCTGGGCTACTAGTCTGGAGGTGTGCATATCCTTTATTAATATGGAGACACCACCATGTTTGGAGCTTCGGTCCATGTTCTGGGGCCGAAAGATGTAGAATTAGTTATAGCCAGGTAGCACAGGGGTGCTTTCTGCTGCTTTATACCAGGTCTCCGTTACAGCACAAATGCCAATGTTCTCAATTTTGAAGAGTGCTTCAAGTGAGTGCATCTAGAGATTTAGACTTCTACCTTTGAGCAGCATGACTCTCAGATTGCATTTATTTATAGCTTTTAGGGTGGTAATTTTGTCTTTGGAACACTGTCTAAAAAAAGGCACTATAGGGGTGGCAAGAGCCTTAGCCAGTACCTTGAAACTCAGGGGTGACAGATGCAGGCCAATCCTGCACTATGAGTTTTGATGTGGAAATACAGTTGTAATACTTTTGTCATGCTTCAGAGAGACAGCTATTGCCATGAAATTCTCTGAATGAAATGCTGGAAATGTTAAGTGCAATGTCTCAACAATGGCTATTCATTTTGCACTTAATATGGCAGTTTAATGCAAATGATTATATTTTGAACTCCTAACCCAGCTTTCTTGTGTAGTCCTGGGATTAAATCTCTCAGTCCTCAACTGTCTTCTATTTTACATTTAACTATGCCTTTTGAACTCCTGAATTGTCCACAATTATGTTAAAAAAAAAAAAACAAAAAAAAAGAAAATATTGCTTCAGAGTCATATGTTAAATACTACCAAACAGGCGCATAGAGCCGCAGTAAAAGAATGGCTGTGCTATGCATTGCCAGGTTTTGGCTTGCTGTGGAAAATGTGTATGCAACATCTAACTATCTCTCTCTATATATATATAAATATATATATATATATATATATATATATATATATATAAGTCTACTTCTCTTCATCCAAAAGACATTTTTTTGAAGAACAGAAAGCCATACTCACTTTAGTGAAAGTGCAGTTAAACGAAAGTGCAATTTTGCAAACATTGGTTCACCGAATTGAGAAAAAAAACCCTCTAAAAATACATTTTTGCAGGAGGGCAAACCCCAGTGCATCCCCCACACACCCACTACTTATATATACTAACTCTGAGATTGCACTACAGTGGGGAAAGGGTATATTTCCTAATACCCCCTTTACTGTACTTTAGTAAAGTGATATTTGTGAAAGTGCACTTTTGTTAAACTGAGTCCTGCTTTCTTTTTCGAGAAAATTTTTTTTTGATATATATATATATATATATATATATATATATATATATATATGTGTGTGTGTGTGTGTGTGTTAACGTAAAACTACACTCTATAAAAAAATAAAATATCTCGTTAGCTGGCACAATAAGGAGACTGAGACCAATAGTTCAAATCAGAAATTTATTCTTCGTTAAAAACTGCTTCGATACAAACAATCCACAAGATGGAATCCAAAACAATTTGAAAATATTAAGCGCTTTCATTCATTAAAATAGTGTTAACCAGTCGAACTTCATCAGAATAATTCACCATTATTCTGATGAAGCTCGACTGGTTAACATTATTTTAACGAATGAAAGCGCTTAATATTTGCATATTTTTCAGACTGTTTTGGATTCTATTTTCTGTATTGTTTGTATTGAAGTAGTTTTTAACGAAGAAGGAATTTCTGATTTGAACTATTGGTCTCAGTCTCCTTATTGTGCCAGCTTCTGAGGTATTTTGTTATATATATATATATATATATATATATATATATATATATATATATATATAAATGTATGTATGTATATATACACATATATATTTATGTATGTATATATATATATATATATATACATATATATATGTGTGTGTGTGTATGAGTTACACTCTAACTGTCAAAAGACAACTTGTGGGGAGGCGGAGCCTGAATGATTAATTGAAAGCAGCAGTATTTTAGAGCTCCATATAACTAGTTATATAAGACAGGAAAAATGTTCTTTCTTTTTGATTCAAAGTATAAAATCTTATAGATAAAGGACTAATTTACATAATTAGAAACTTTGGTGAAGTTTTACAAATAATTTCCTGTCAAAAAGCTTGGAGATATATTCACTTGTTAAAATGAGCAACTCAAAGAATTCTCAACAGGATGCTGCCTTAAAGAAATAACTACAACAGATGGCATCTACCCTGCAGGGGTTTTCTTTGAAGATGGATGATTTTAAAGAGAACCTAGAAAATCTTAAAACAAGCAGTCAAAAACAGACTGACACCCTCAAGGAAATACAATCCCAGACAAGGATAACAGGAATAGAGGTTTCTCTAAATGACTTAGAAAGTATACTTAAGGAAGAGGAAACACAGAAAGAACTGCTTTTTAAACAAAACACTTGGTTGGTTAATAAAGTAGATGACTTGGAAAATAGGGAGAGGAGAAATAACATAAGGATTTTCGGATCACTTGAAAACACAGAAGGTGAAGATATTATTTCCTTTTTATCAAGCTGGATCCCTGACTTTTTAAATCTAAAAGAAGGACTTTCCTTTGGCATTGAAAGGGCACACAGATCTCTTGGGAAACCTGCCACTAACTCCAACTCTCCTCCTAGGTCAATAATTATCAAATTTCTTTCAAACTTGGACAAGGAACTGATTTTAAGATCTGCTAGGAGGAAGGCACCTCTAAAATATAAACAGAGCCTAATGAGATTTTTTTTTTCAAAACAGAAGCCTGATAAGATTTGATAACGACTATTCCTCTAGAATAATGGAACAAAGGAAAAAAGTGTGGCCAATGATAATGTTTCTGAAACAAAATAACATCAAGGCACAACTTTCAAATCCAGCTAAGATAAGAATACTGTATGCCAACGAGATGAGGACTTTTATTGACTTAGACCAAACCTCTTCATTTATTAAAACTAATAATGTGATTACTTTACCAGACTATATTGATTGGATTTCACCTTCTCTCATGAGAACAAAAGAATTAAATGTCTCCACAGATGTCAAAAAGAAGAAGCAAAAGACTGATACTGTTACAGCCAAATCTCTCAAAGCATCTACTATGATATGAATTGTTTTAACATTACTTTAAAGGACCAATTTTACTGCCTAGAATTTTAAAACAAAGGTAACTAACTACTCAAATCTTTATCTATATTTTTTGAAAATAGATGACACATGACAGTTTTCACATTACCTCAGGTATGTAAAACAGGGTACTTTTCTTTCACAGAAGGAGGATTATATAGCACATAAAACATTTATACTGTAAATCAACATACATAGTATATGTGTATTTTCTCTTAATTTTCTCTTTTCTTTCTCTCTTCTCTTTTTTCTCATTATTTATTTTAATTGCATCTTGTCTCCCTTTCTAAATTCTCTCCTATTTACTATACTAATGCAATCTGTATATATTTAGTACTCACTATCTATACATAGATAAATATTAGTCTAAAATAATCTAGTTTTAAGGTAAACTAATTGGAATAGTGAACTTAATTAATTGTTATTGCAATAATTATTAGATTAATGATAGTCACTGTTATGTTTATTGGGATTTGGGACATGCTCATGATTAACTCTGAAATGTTCCATTCATGTACATATGTCCTTTGAATTATTTCCTGTTAGTATTAACAAATACATAAAAAAGGAGGGAAAAATGTCCTGTTGGTTAAGAGAAGTGAAGCTTTCTTCATATTCTGTTTGCATTGCCATAGCAAAAGTAAACAACTGCTGCAGTTTCTAAGGACACTGAACCTGCAAAGTGCATTTAGCCTCACAGACAACAAATAATAAGAAAAAGTAATGTTTAGTTCTTAAAAAGAAAAACAACCTAAGCAAGGAAAAATAAATACATAATAGGACTATTTGTAAATATTTTATGATTTATCCTCATAGGATTACATATTCCTGGAAACACAACTGAAATGTTCCCAAACTACATGTGCACTTAAATGTAGCTGTATGATTAAAAAGTATTACTCAGTTAAACATGCTGATTTCCCATGCTGTCTGCTCTGTAAAAGTTACATTTTATACGTTACTTGAAATTGTCGGTCTCTAGAGCATATGAAAAGATACATATTACTTTTTGCAACATGTTATCTTTGCAGTTACCTCACACTCTGTACAAAATCATTTGGTAACTGATAGCTATTCATTTAAAATAGTTTAAATATTAAATCTGCCCTTGAAATGCTTTTGACATTTTGACAAAATATAATCTGAACTGTAAAATGAATGACTTGAAAGAAGTGAAGTAATGCATAGATTTCAAAGACAGTTCTTGAGACTACAATAAAAGTAAAAATATATATTCACAAGGAAGTATTGAAATGTTTTAGTCTTCCAGTTAAAATAGCTGAGTCTATATCATAACACCAAAAGTTCATACTTTCGGATGTTCTTCCATCGACCATTATTCAGCAAATGCTGAAAATAGCAAAATGACAGATAACCAAATTTTTTCTTAGGGAAAGAATTTGGTTGTCCGTTTCTGTTGTGTCGCTATTTTCAGCGCTGTGGTGGAAAGTTATGGGTCGGTTTCAGGTAAGTATGCTATTGGGCATGGGTTAGGTGAGTTAGAGATACGGTGTGAGGGAGGTATGTGTGCGATTGTGTGGACGCGAGGGTTAGGGTGAGTTAGGTGAGTTAGGGTTAGGGCGCGGGTGAGGTGAGTGTGCGATAGTGATGGACCTTAGGGTTAGGGTTTGGGTTAAGGTAAGTGGATAGTTAGTGGTGTTTATACAGTTTAGTGTAGGGTTAGCTGTAAGATTTTGGGTGTATGTGTGTGGATTGCTGTTTGTTTGGTGTGCTTGTGTTGTGTGTATGTGCTTTGGAACAGCAAATTTGTTCCTTAGGAAAAAATGTGCTGTTCTGAATGTTTGATGTTGTCAGCGTTCACTGATTAGGGGTCGATGTAAGAACATTCGAAATTGTGAACTTTCAGTGTTCTGATGTAGACCCAAAATAGCTTACTGTCAACATTTTGCGATATCAGAAAGTTTGAAGAGCTAGGAAATTACTATTCTTTGTCTTTACAGTGATTATTAGACAGATGTTAGACTTTGCATAGTTTAATGAATTGTGACATATGTTTATGAGGAAAAGTGGACTCAGTTACTCACATTGGACTACACATTCCTGGAAACAACTGAAATGTCCCCAAATTACTTGTGAATTTAAATGAAAATGCCTGATTAATAAGCATAATTTACTTTAACAACCTGAATCCCTAAGCTATCGGCTCTAAATATACTACATTATATATGTCACTTGCACACGAAAAAATACATATTATTTTTGCAGCATGCTGTATTTGCACTAACCATACATTCTAAACTAACTCAATTGGCAACTGACAAGTTATTTATTTGAAACATCAGTCAATATATTAATTGTGCCTTTGAAATATTGTTGCCGTTTTGACAAAACAAAACCTGAATTGAAAAAGGAATGATTTGAAGAAGTTATTGTACAGATTTCAAAGACAGCTATTGACTCTACAATATAAGTAGAAATGTATACATGCAAGAAAAAAATTAAATGCTTCGAGATAGGGTGTACAACCATTATTATGATATCAACAAAGGTAATGACAGTAGTGCCTTGGCCAAACACGTTTTGGAATTTAGTACACATAGATTCAAGTTTATGGTTCTGGAATTGATGGCAATCAATTATAGAGAAGGGGACAATATGAACCAGTTGGCTCTCAGGGAGCTTAAGTGGATTTTTACCCTGAAAGCACATTTACTTCCAGGCATTAACCAATATGTCTCAGTTAAACCAGTTCTCAATATGAGGAAGTAAGCATAAGTTTTTTGGTTATCTTGTCTGATACATTATTTAGTGCATCTTGGTCCTGCACTTATACTCTCTGAGATTGTTTAGTGCCCTCCTATAGGTTCACCTTTTCCTGGTGATGCAACATGTATCATGCACTTTTCATTTTTTCTTGTACTAAGTTTTAGGTTTGTCCGTAATTTTACATATCTATCTGTTAGTTATGTTTGGTGTGATGCTGCTAAGGCCCCCTTGAGGCATGATTGAACTATGGTTTGACTCCCTATAACTGTACATCATGTTCCAATTTTACTAGTTAGCATATTCTATGTCATAGTGGCTTTAGGTAAGTTTAGGAGTGCCACATTACACTACACCTGTTTATTAACCAGTTGCGTGCACTGCTAAGTTCTCCATATTGTGTCAATAACATCTATGATTTTTCACTTTCCAGTTCATGTTACTACATACTGTTGCTTGGCTTATTTAAGTCTTCTGGTATTTTGTATAACTGGACAATATTATGTGTGCAGTTAACTTACAGTTGGTTTTACATCTTGTATACTTATCCATTTTATACATTCTCGTTATATATATTTTCCTTGTAATCATTGTGTCCCTCTTTGTTGTCTTTTTTATTATGGTAGATTTGTATTATATTCAACCATATTTCAGTCGCTATATTTATATGCTATGGTGAGATCCCCGTTGGGTGTCTACATCTTATTGGGGCGGCTCACGCTGCCACTTTTTATGAGCACCATCTTTATAGTGGCAATTAGTGTTTTGCATTCTGCCAGATCCTCTCATGTTTTATTATATATTTTCATATACTTGTATTAATATTTAGTATTTGATTTATCAGTTGGATCTGGTTGTTGGTTTTTCTGGTTTTACGTAAAGCCGTTGTTTAGATGGTTATGATGAAGGCGTGTCCTTCTTTGTTTAGTCGGACAGTTGTTGTTGGTAATAGGATGCTTTTTATTGTCGGACCAGTTTTCGTTGTTTTGACTGTCGTCACATGGCTTTCCGTGCATACAGGATGCTACAATGGTTTTATTTCTATTTTCATTGTTGCCGTTACTGTTGAGTTTTATTACTTACCTTTTGTATAAGTCAACTTTGTTATATAGGTCTAGGATTTTGTGCATTAGTAGGTTCTATAGATGTTTTTTATTGAGAAGGCGATAATAAGCTGATTTTATTAACCGGCATGTTTTGCATTATTCATTAATGATACTACACTGCTGTTTCTTGACAATATTTATTACATGGATATTTTTGCTAGGCAGAGTTTGATAATACCATTTGCCCTTACTGATACAACAATATGATCATCTGGTGTTTTTGATGCATTAGCTCTGGTTATCTGCTCTATGGCAAGGGGTTCACGATGAACTCTGTTGAGCGATTTTACTTCTAGGGATATTACATACTTTATTTTTCATTAAAGTATTTTATTAATGTATTTGTGGTTCTTTTGCTCATATTTTGTGAATTTTTTGAAATGTGGACTATATTATGTATTTGATCACTGATACTTGCTGCTTTGTTTTATAAGCAATTCTGAGTTTTCAGCAGGCTTGCACTGTCAGTTTACGCCAGAAGCTGCTGTTTTTTGGTGTGACAGCATAATTGTTTTAAGGCGCTTTGGCGCATTTTATGCTAACTGTTTTTATTCATGCTTTGTATTTATGCTTTTTCATATGTTTTTTATTCTCTTTTTTGTCTATGTTTAACATCTTTGAATTTGTTAATGATACCTCTTTAAACTAGCTTAGCATGAATGCTATAATTATTCAATTAGTGTTCTGATTAGCCAGTTTTGAGCGCCAAGATCTTTTGTATAAAAGACTGCTCAATTTCATGTTTTATTACACCTGAAGAAGCATAGTGTTACTATGCGAAAGCGCTTGTGTGTTCCAGTTCTCCATTAAAGAAGTTTTCTACATCGTGGATTCCTCTGTGTGGTGTATCCAGTGGTTTTGGTGTGTTCCTGTTTCTTGTTTTTTCCACTTGGAGCCTCTGTTCTCTTGCTACAGTTGTTGGACTTTTTTCGCTTTATACTTTTAGTTAAAATAGCTTACTGTTAACTTTTTGCTTTATCAGAAAATTTAAAGAGCTAGGAAATCATTTCTTATTTGTCTTTATAATGTCACTGACTTGTTTAATGGATTGCGAGTCATGTACAAGATGGACTACTGAATGTTATTTCTGTTTACTGAATTTCTTTTATTAGTACTGATTTAAATCAAGGGAAAGAAAGGGAAGGGAAATCTCTACTTTTGGTCAAGGGAGGAGAGGCTTAAGAGTAATCTAACTGTCCCGAGAACTCGCTAAGATGCTCTAAATACTATTTGATTAATACTTACCTAAGGTAAGTCTTGATTACCATATAGGTACTTTCACATTCATTCTAGACCTGATGTGATTACTCATTCTGGAAGCAGGAGGTGCCCTATGCAGGATAGGAATTGTCAGGGTGATCACGGTTAATTTTTAGACTCTGCTTTGTAAATCTATAAATATGTAAAATCACTGCACACTAGAATGTAGGGCGCCTTTACTCAGAGTCAGGATACCACTGATAAGCCACGTTTTTTCATAAGTTTAAATTGAAGTTGGTGAGCTGAAGAGTAGGAAAGTAAAGGAAGATAGTACGCCTACAGTAAATTCATATTTCATTGGTAAAAACTCATTGTCTCCTGAAGAGTCATTTTAGTCAAATTATTTTAGTAGTGATCAGTTTGTTGTTGGCTTATTTAGTGTATGCTCCTCTTTTGCATTTAATTTATCCAAAATGACATATCTGACATGTTTGGGATCTCTTAAGGGTAACTAAATATTGGATATTTTCTAAGTCAACATAATAATTGTTTAATCTACTAACATTCCATCCTGATATATAAAATACTATAGAACAATAATAGAATAATACAGAATTTCATATCTCTTTTAAGAAAATTCTCCATATAATAATTTAACATATAGAGCTCAGTTGATATTGTTGGTTAAAGGTATGAGTGATAATCCAATAGATCTATCTTTATCTATTGGATTAGGAATGACTTTCATTCCATGTTTAATGGGAAATTCATATTTACTTGTATTTGATACTTTAGAATTAATGTTTTATAGAAGTACTTTTTTAATGCCTGACCAGAATTTTATCCTACCTGTATTTAAAGAAGAAAGAACATTAAATTACACTCCCAAGTTTACATACATAAAAATAACATTCAATGTTATCAGAGAATATAGTATAACTACTATAATCAAAATAAAAAAAAGAAGCAAAAAGTTTCTTCCAACAATAACTTGAAATGGATTTAACGTTCTTATCATCAAATACTAATGGCTTAAATAATGCAAATAAAAGATCAAACATACTAAAATATCTCAATCTAAATAAGGCACAAGTAGTATTTCTCCAGGAAACGCATTTTAAGACTAATGATAGCTTTATTTGGAACCCTAAGGACTATACAGTCTTAGCTCAATCCTCCTATAGAACAAAGACAAAAGGAGCATCAATTCTCTGGAAGAAAAACATAAGTTATTTATAAATTTGAAGACAAAGACAAAGAAGGTTTACTACCATTTGTTATAATTAAATTTAATAACAGAATATGTGCCTTAGCTAATCTATATTGGTTCCCAGGAATTGGAGCAGGAATGGTTAAACCACCAAGATTTTATTTCCAGCAATTATAAAGGAAATCTTATACTGGGAGTAGACTTTAATTGTACCTTAGAAGCTTCTGAAACCACCAAGAAGTCTTTTTGCATAGCAACTATTTCACAATCCTTAAACAGATGGATTGATTCATTTCATTTAATAGACACTTTTAAATTAAAAGATGATAAATCCTTATTATTTTCCCATAAAGACAATATATTTGAAACACAAACCAGAATAGACAAATGATTCGTAGTTCAAGATTTACAAACAAAAATCCTCAACTTCTCAATAGTTCCATGCTCCTTCTCAGATCATGAGTCTCTGATAATGAAGCTCCAAATAGAGTTTAAACCTTTAATCCTCTCAACTACAATTCCAACATATATCACAAAAATTAAAGAAGTCAGACCCTGGATGTTGTCAGAACTACAGTTATTTCTTGAAATTAATAATATAGCAGAAATCAGTGGAGTCATGGTTTAGGACTCATTAAAAGCATATTTATTTGGTAAGACCCTTAGCTGGTACAAAAATAAAGTTAGAGAGTGGGAATCTGAATCATTAGACTTGCAAACCAGACTCTTGACAGCAAAATCTAAAAAAAAATCAGAATTGTCCAGAAGTCAAAAAAGAAATAGAGGATTTAAATAAAAAAATATAATGAAATTCTAACACACAAAACGTATCTAGCCTTGTAAAAATTAAAAATAAACTCATTAGCCATCTCCCCCAGATATCTACATAACTTATCTACAAGAATTAAAATACAGTCTAAAGCAAATAACATTAGTAGTATATATTATGAAAAAAAAGGGGGAAAAGTATCAGATATAGGAGGCATCCTTGAAACATTTCAGTTGCATTATATGGAACACTTCAAAAAAGAAGATTTAGATACCAACCAAATAAACTTAGATACAAACCTTATCAATATAAAAAAAAATCCTGAAAACTTAAAACTAGACCTACAAAAACCTATATCCTACAAAAAAAAATGTTGACAAGATAAAAGAAAGTAAATCTAACAAAGCTCCAGGGATAGATCTTATAATTATGGAAATTTACAAACTCTTCCCTTCAACAGTAATCTCCCATTTTCATAAAACTTTGCTGGAAGTCCAGTCAGAAGCAAAAATACCACCCTCATGGAAATATTCTCTCATAACACCAATTCTAAAAGATAATAAACCATCAGACTTTTGCACCTCATACAGATCTATATCATTACTGAATAATGATTACAAAATATTCATGTCAATCCTAGCTAACAGAATGAAAATCCCACTTTCAAAGACAATTAATAATGATCAAACTGGATATTTATATAACAGGCACACACATGATAATATTAAAAAGATACTTACTCTTATAGATTATGTGAATAAAGAAGATAGAGAAACACTTGTAATCGGATTAGACATAGAAAAAGCCTTTGATTCCCTCAACTGGGAATATCTATTTAAAACTTTAGTATTATTTGAATTTCTTCTTCCCTTCATCTTATTACTAAAAAACATATATATTAATAACTTACCCTACATTAAATTAAGTCCTTTCACTTCAGAATCTATCCATATAACGAAAGGTACTAAACAAGGATGCCCCCTTTCTCCTATTTTATTTGCTTTTGCTATAGAAATACTTACAGAAATAATACGCAATAATCCAAGAGTAAAATGAATAGAAGTCTTTGACCAGTACATATCTAAAATAATGCTTTTTGCTGATGATATTTTATTAACCCTATCAAAGTCCAGAGAGTCATTAGGAGAGCAAGAAGAAGTAATGGAGAACTTTTATAAGATTTCAGGTCTACAGTTTAATAGATCAAAATCAAAATTTATTTTTTTAAATAAGAAAAAAGAACTACAAGTTAATAGCAGCAGTCTGCATTTAAAGTGGAACAGCCTTACAAGACTATCTGCAAATATATAAAGCAGAGTATATTTTTCTGTATTATTCTGTAGTATAGAGCTAAATTGTTGCTTAGATATCTGTTGTCTTAGTGTTCTGCAAATATACAGAGATCAGTATATATTTTTTGGGTTTTATAATTTGCACTCTGATTCCTCATATCTCTGTTGAAACTTTCTTCCCCACCCCCCTCATTGTGGTTTATATTGCTTGTGTGTTGTTAACTCAAGGTTCCCTTAATTTGAACTGTTAATAGCAGCAGTCTGCATTTAAAGTGGAACAGCCTTACAAGACTATCTGCAAATATATAGAGCTGAGTATATTTTTGTGTATTATTCTGTATTATAGAGCTTAATTGTTGCTTACTTCTGCAAATATACAGAGATCAGTATATATTTTTTGGGTTTTATAATTTGCACTCTGATTCCTCACATCAACTCCCCCCCCCCCTCCCTGTTCTGGTAGTAGTTTAAATTTGGTGGCTTTTGCAGTGCCCGCCCCACTGTAGATTTGATCTAGGACACTCCCCCAGTCCCATCTCTTTACCGCATTCTACCTAATAAACCATTTCTGCACTTGCTTTTAGTCTTTTTTAATTTAATTACATTTTTTCAAACTGTGTGTGGACTAATATTGCTACATACTCAAGTGTGCCAGCTTGCACTGCATGTGAATTGTTTTTACTACTGTTTTTGCTACTTTTCTGAAAAAAAAAATTGTAAGCCTGTTTCCTACCTTTCCTGTAATTAGTGTTCCAGATACAGATTTGCTGTATACAGGACTGTTTGTAAGCTTCTGAGCCCTCGAGCCTTTCTGTGTTGGAGGGAAGCCTTCTAGCTTATCAGTGGGAGTGGTAAGCACTAGGTAACCTGTCTACCACATAAGGAGTGGTTCTGGCCCAGAATTTGTAGTTATTGGCCATTTGGGCAGTCTTCCATCTCTCTCAGCTTTCTGATTTGAAGGCCTGCATTTGCACTTGTTTCTGTCCTATAACTCCTGGGCCCAACTCATTTGCTCACTCAAAAAAAAAAATCTGCTTTTACTGTATTTGTCTTTCTTCCTACTTTATTTTGCTTTTGCATCATCTTAAAAGTACTCAGTTGTATTTATTACTGCTTGGTGAAACTCATTCTAAGCCTTTTAGTTTAAGCACTTGGGCTTCAGACCAGTTGCTTTACATTAGAAAGGTTTGTGGTCTGCACTGTGGTGGCAGAACAGGTAGTTTACAACCTTCTAAGTTGGGAACTGCTGATTGAGGGCTCAGTGTCTGTTATTCTAAAAGGGTATTAATTCTGGTTTAAGAACATGGGCTTCAGGCCAGTTATTTTACATTAAAAGGGTTTGTGGTCTGCACTCTTGTGGGAGGAGAGGCTGGACTCTGCCCTTCTGAGCTGGGAATTTCTGGTTAAAGGCTTATAGTGCCTGCATATTTGAACTGCTTCTTATTGAAATTGGTACACATTGTTTGCTGTAGCATAGACTAGATCCAGGCCTGCTGAATCTAGCTTTGTTTGTATAACTTGAGCACTAATCCAGGCAGTCTTTAAAGTATTCAATTGTAGTTATTACTGCTTGGTAGTAACTTGATTAAAGTGTAGCTATCATTCTAAGTCTTTTGGATTAAGCACTTGGGCTTCAGACCAGTTGTTTTACATTAGGAAGGTTTGTGGCCTGCACTGTGGTGGCATGACAGGTAGCTTACATCCTTCTAAGTTGTGAACTGCTGATTGAGGGCTCAGTGTCTGTTATTCTAAAAGTGTATTAGTTCTGGTTTAAGCACTTGGGCTTCAGGCCAGTTATTTTACATTAAGAAGGTTCATGGTCTGCACTCTTGTGGGAAGAGAGGCTGGACTCTGCCCATCTGAGCTGGGAATTTCTGGTTAAAGGCTTATAGTGCCTGCATATTTGAACTGTTTCTTACTGAAATTGGTACACCTTGTTTGCTGTAGCATAGACTAGATCCAGGCCTGCTGAATCTAGCTTTATTTGTATGCTGCTTGTTTGTTTGCTTGTTATTTCCCTGAAACGCTAATTCCACCTAAAACACGGCTTTTCAGTGCTTCTGTCGATCCCTAGTGATATCTGCATTGCTTACTGTACTTATTTCCTTGTTTCACTTGAAAGAAAGTTACTGTTTGTCATTTTTGCATTTAAGTTACCTGTAACACATTGCATTTAAGTTACCTGGCACTTGCTCACTAAAGCAAGTATATAAATCAGCACTAAAATATTAAAAGCACTACACTCTCACAAACTCCCCTTGAGTACCTCGTTCCCCATTGGCCCTTTTTTTTCAATTATAAAGGAATTCCCAATACTATTCTAGCATGTCCAAAGTTCAGTTGTCAATCTCCTCTCCGGTCCAGCTGGTGAATCTGGGAATCTTGAGGCAATGTTACAACTGCCTCATGCACACAGACAACCCTCTCCTCCTCCCAACAAATTCCAACACATGTGAGAGATGCAACCATATAGCCATACTTGAAGCTAAGCTCTCTCAACTCAGTACTGGCGAAACCAGTCAAGAGGAGAAGGAAACCACACTCACTACAATTCCAGTCTCACATAGACCTACCACGACAGCAAACCAAACACATAAACACACAAAAACATACTCGGAGGCTCTAAATAAAAATATGCCTAAGCAGCAGAGACCTCCAAAGCAGACACTCAAGCAACCGCTACCCCAAAACAAAACAAGTGCAACACATAGCCATTGTGCCGAACAGTCACAGCCCTTAAGGCTAAACAACACACCTGATGCACTTGTAATAGGTAACTCTATCGTCAGGCACACTGATGTCCCGCTCACCAGGCTGAACAAGGAGAAGGTCATGGTGAGCTGCCTGTCGGGCGCTAGGATCCGCCACATAACACAAGCACTCAGGTCACTCCAAGGCAAGTACAAATATGACTCAGTCATTGTCCATGCTGGTGAGAATGACCTGAGACGTTCCTCCCTGGACTACATGAAAAGAGACATACAGGAGCTCCCTGAGCATGTAGCCCAGGCCGGTATGACCCTGACCTTGAGTAGCATCTTACCCTCACCAAGAATGATGCCACAATATGAAGACAAGATGATCAATTTCAACAATTGGCTTAAGTATTGGTGTCATTCAAAGGGGATCCAATGCCTATCAGTCTGGGATGACATGCTCGACAAGCCACGATGCTTCACTAGGGACAGCTTGCACCTGTCACCCCTGGGCTTTCGGATATTGGCAAAGGCTCTTGCTACCCCCATAGTGCCTTTTTTAGGCAAGGCTCAAAAGACAAACCCACCTCCATAGGTATCACAAGGGATAAGAAACTAAGAGTAATGCTACTCAATGCCAGAAGACTAAACCTCAAGATGCATGCATTCGTAACTCTCCTTAGCATGGAGAACATCGATATCTGTGCAGTAACAGAAACCTGGTTCAAGGCTCCTGAGTGCACCCCAGCACTACCAGGTTATACCTCATACCATGCTTTTTGGCCCCAAAACTTGGACCGTACTACAAATGGAGGGGGAGTATCAATATTCATCAAAGATACCCACACCTCCAGGTTGGTGGCACAGCACGAAACATCAGAGACTATCCATGTGCAACTAACAGTGGGTAAAACTGCCTTCCAGTTTATAGCCTGCTACAGACCACCCTCCCAAACTTAGGAACCCCACTCGGCCTTCCTGAGAACACAGGAGAATATGAAGGTCTCTCCAAACACCATTATATTGGGCGACTTCAACTATCCAAACATAGACTGGGAGCATTACTTTAGCTCCAACACTCTAGCCCAAAGGTTCCTGGAATTTATAAACTCAAATGCTATGGAACAACTTGTTACCACTCCCACAAGAGGGGAAAACATACTGGACCTGATCATCACCAACATGGGGACTCTATGCTCCAGACCAGAAGTGTATCCCTCACTGGTAAGATCAGACCATAAACTAATCTCACTGGATATTCACATCCTGACTCCAACCCCTGCCCTGAAAACCACAGTGAAAAACTTCTCTAAAGCAAATTTCACACTCCTCAAAACCGAGGTGGAATCCGTCAAAGCCCCCGGGCCTGTGGAAAATACGGCCCAGACCGCAGAATCATTTATAAATGCATTCTATGAACACCTTCAGGAATGCATGGATCATGCAATCCCAAATAAAACCAAGACCCATTCCTCCAAAGGCAGACGTCCTGTCTGGTGGACCCCAGCCATAAACAAACTTTACAATAGAAGGAGGAAGCTACTACATGATAGAGCAAAATCCCAAAAAGGGAAAGCATCTCTGATCAGTATTAGCAAAAAACTACGGGCACTCATAAAGTTGTCTAAGGCCAGCTTCAAGAGAAAAATTGCATAGGACACTAAGGATAATCCCAAGGCTTTATTTAGTTATGTTAGGAACCTGGGTGGGAATTCCCAGATATGCTCAGAATTAGTCCAAAATGACAAAAAATACACCGGACCCACAGACATTGCCAACATCCTAGCTGACAGGTTCAGCGCAACCCCCCCCCCCACCAAAAGGGCAAATATTTATCCCAGCAGAGTGCTGCCCACCTGACATCTCAGATGCTCAGGTAAGATCTGCCCTCTCCAAAGCAAAAAACACAGCATCAATGGGACGAGACAGTGTCCCAGGCTGCGTCCTACATGAACTCCAAGAAGAGCTAAACCCAAACATAAAACTACTGTTCAATCTCAGCCTTACTACAGGATATGTTCCCAAAGAGTGGCGTACAGCAACAGTGGTCCCTCTCCACAAAGGTGGTGCCTCAACGGATCCTGGAAACTATTGCCCCATAAGCCTGACTACCTTGGTCTGCAAAGCTATGGAAAGGATCATCATGGACCTCATAAATAAAGATATTGGGGATCTACAGACACTGGATCCTACCCAGTTCGGCTTTGTTAAGGGCAAATCCTGCCTCTTAAACCTGGTTGATTTCTTTGAAACAGTCACCAAGGTCATTGACGAGGGGAAGGTGGTCCACACAGCCTACCTGGACCTCGCAAAAGCCTTCGATACAATACCCCACTCGGGCATTATAGATACTTAAATATAAACCCCTATGTCACTAGATGGGTTGCAAACTGGCTCAAGGACAGAACCCACATGGTTAGAATTGCTGGAGCCATGTCAAACTCCAAACCAGTTACAAGTGGCACCCCACAAGGCTCAGTCCTGGGACCTCTCTTGTTCGGTTTATATTTCTCGGAGGTACAGGCCAACACGGAAGGACTGTGGCTGACTAAGTTCGCAGATGACCGCAAACTGGGCGCCATAATCGACTCTCCAGCCAACACAAGCATCCTCCAAAAGGGCCTCATAGAAACAGACAACTGGTGCCAGAGCCATGGCCTCAAGCTAAATGCCAAAAAGTGTATAGTCATCCCCTTTGGCAAAAACAAAGTGCCCACAAATTATGACATAGGTGGTAATCCATTAAGTACAGAAGAAGTAATTAGGGGCCTGGGGACCCAAGTTGATAGCAATCTCTCATTTGACAACCACGTGGCCAAAGTGGTTAGAAAAACATTTTATATAGCCCACCTAATCATGAAGGGATTCACATCTAGATCAGATTTACTCATCCCTCATCAGGCCCATAATTGAGAACAATGCCCCTTTTGGGATGTACCTTACCAGACACTTGCAGCAACTAGAAAGACCCCAAAAGTACCTCACCAAGAGGATCATAGGGCTCAAACAAATGCCATATGCTGCCCGGTTAAAGAAACTCCAGCTCTACTCAGTGACATACTGCCTGCTCAGAGGCGATTTGTGCCTGATGTATAAAGCCATGTCCAACCTGGAATTAATGGACATGCTGCACCTCAGAAAATCCAAATCCCATCGAGCTACGCGCTCGAGAGACTTGAATCTCAGCACTGAAATAAATAGGACATGCTGGAGGGACAAATTCATAACCCAGAGGCTCCCTTCACTCTGGAATAAAATCCCAGTCCAGGTTAGGCAGAGTCCCTCATTGACTCTCTTCAAGAGGAATCTTGATGAGTGGATGGGAGATCGTAGGTTTACCCCGGGTATCACTTCTGTGTCACTGTTAGACAGAGGCACAGTATACTAACCTCGAAAAAGGGCATAGCAAAATTAATTTAAAATGGGTGGCAAAAGCCAAACACATTCTGGCTAGGCTTATAAATGCCCTAGGGCAGATAGCCTAGTATGAACCTATGAACCTAAGTTACAGATAAATCCATCATAGAAAAACAAGAACTTAAGCTAAATTATTTAGGAATAGTGTTATGCAAAAATATAAACAAAACAATATTAATAAATTATAAAAACATTATTGAAACAATAAAAATATGTATAGAAAAGTGGAACAAAATTGTATTAACTTTTGAAGACAGATTGCAATTAATAAAAATTGCCTTATTGCCAAAAATACTATATGTAGCATTAGCAATACAGTTAATTCCTAAAAGATGCATTCTTAAAGAAATAAACTCATGTTTAATAAAATTTTTATGGTATCCCAAAAAGAATAGAGTAGCCCTAACCCATCACATTAGACCATGGAAACGAGAAGAATTGAACTTCCCAGAAATCGAAACATTTAAAAAAGCATCTGTGCTTAAAACTACAATAGACTGGATAAACCCAAATTATTTTGCCAACTGGAAAGAATTAACAATGGCTATATTAACAAATGCATTTAATCTGTTAAAAAAATTTAATAATAGACAAATCAAACACATCCTGGTACATATTATGCATAAGTATACAATATAATATAACAAAACCTTCTAAAACAACACTGATTAATCATTACATCAGTTCCTTTGGGAAACTTGTCAATGCAGACATTGATCTAAAACTTTGGTTTGACCTTTTAACCCCATTTACCATCACTAAGAACTGTCCTCAAAAAATATATAGGGAAACAATAACCTCCTGGGAACAAAATGGATTCTTATGCTGGTTTCAATGTGTAAATAAATTAAATGTTTTAGATATACATATGATAAAAACTGCTTACAGTAGTCCAACACAGGACTGGTTAACCTTACAAAGCATTCTAATGTACATTCAAGATTTATGCAGATTAATTAATCATTTCTCATTTAAAGATATTCCAAATCTAATAAGTTTTCTGTATGAATTTATAATAGTTGTGAAAAGAAAAATTCCATTTCAAATCTATGTAAAGAGTTAATAACATATAAAACAATTCCTAAACCATCATACTGGCAGTTCTTAACAAAAGGTCAGTCACTGCAGTTAACAGAAGAAATTAAAACTAACATCTTACTATCAATTAATTACACCTCTAACACACAGTACTGGAAAATATTTAACTGGAAATACTTACGTAGAGCATTGTAACACCAGATAGAATTAAAAAGATCAGTACTACTACAAATGGTTTGATCAGTACTACTACAAATGGTTTGATCAGTACTACTACAAATGGTTTGATCAGTACTACTGCAAATGTTTTATGCTGGAGGTGTGAAAAGTTAAATAAAGCAGACTGGATTCATATTTTTACGAATGTAATAAAATTAAATCATATTGGAATGGAATCAATCATTTTACAAGCTTTATTTAATGAATCATTTACCTTAACTAAAGCATTGATTATACTAAATGTAAATGAAGGTCCCTACCTGAATAAGACAAATATGTATTTGTTATGGACAATACTTGCTATATCTACGAAATGCATAACTAGAATGTGGAATTCAAATACACCCCCGACCTTGGAAGAATTCTACACTTTACTGAAGACAACTGCATAGATGAAAATAAAAATCAAATAACTATGAATCTATCCCAGGCCATTAGTAAATAATCCTTGGAAGAAAGTTATATCTTTGTTAGACACTTTGCAATAATCAATATTGTATTTCTGATAAATGATCTGTTAATTCTATATTTGATAACATACAGTGTATATAATTGAAAGCCGGGCTATTGTAAACATTGTATATAGTTGTTTAAAATGATATTTAAAAATATTATGTAAAAGTTATTTTAATTGAAAATAAGAAAAAATATTTGAGGAAAAAAAAGACAACTTGTCAAATGGGGAAAAAAGATGGTACAGCTGATTGAAAATCAGCTGATGAAAAGTACCGGGTTTTTTATTTATTTATTTATTTATTTTGTATTTGAGGCCATGGTACAGTGGGGATCAGGGATTTTGTCCCTTCCACACTGTAGTGCAATTCAGGCATTGGTATGTATAATTAACAAGGGGTGTGGGTGCACTGAGGACTTGCCCTGCAAAAAATAATATTTTACTCAATAATTTATGGGGGTTTCTTTTGCAGTTTTGTGGTTTGATCATTTTAAAGCAGTATATTTTTTAGTTGATTTGACTCTTTTCTGTTTCTTTAGGTAATTGTGTGTGTGTCTGTGTGTGTGTGTGTGTGTGTGTGTGTGTGTGTGTGTGTGTGTGTGTGTGTGTGTCTGTATTCTATTTAGCTTTATATCTATAGCTATATTTATATGTATGAAGATATATATATATATATATATATATATATATATATATATATATATATATATATATATATATTTATATATACATATATGTGTGTGTGTTTTATATAGATATGCATAAAAACACGCATTTGCATTGGTATGTTTTTCAAAACAACAGATTAAGCTATTGGGATTTTGATTTAGGAATTGGAGGCTTGAAGAGAAAACTGATACTGTGTGGAATTTTACATAAATTTTCAAGACTTGTGATTTCTTGCATCATGTAAGTGCAGATATCAGGTGTACAACAGGAAATTTCATGCCTCTGCTGTAGTACAGCATAGCATTACAAAGCAAAGCAAAGCATAAATCCTGTAATGATGCATGGATAATCCTTTGTTCAAGTGCATACATCAACATATCCACATCATCTTCTGAGTACATACATACATACATGCACACACCAACACTATCACATATACACATGTGCATACAGGCGCACACACACACACACACACACACACACACACACATACTCTCTTATCCATATCCGTATTTGATGCTGTTATTTAATCTGATGTTAACATTTCCATCCTAAAGAAAATGTATTCTTCATACATATTCAATAATTTCACATTACTGCATAGTCACTGAATTTGCTACCTCTGTTAAGGAAATCAAAATTTATGTGACTCATGAGAAGGCCTGCTCCCCAGCATGGTTATGGCAGCAAGAGCTGATGTATTCCTGGAGTTTTTCTAGGGTACTTGGAGGGTTATGACATGTGGTAAGCAAAATCAAGTCCGTCTCAAGTAAGGAATGGGTCTTTCCTGAAACACTAAATCCCTCCTTTAATTTGCTTGTGACCCATATGTTATGAAATCTAGCTTCTCTTTTTCTTTTGTATTTTCAGATATAGTCAGTTTATTCTGTTTGCTCTTATGCAGGTCACATTTGAATATACAGTCTGAACTCTAGCACTCAGTTGTTTATAGATGTTTCTAGACTGATCTGTATCATAGAGAGAGGAAGCACTGATTATAACCAAGTGACCTGAGCTTACAGTAGTAACTCAGACTCTGGAAGATTCAGAGGGTAGAAGATGGGGAATAGAAACTGATAACTGCTCACCTAAACTAGGGTAAGGCAGAAGTGACTCTGCTTGGCACAACACAGATACTTCCAGAACTGGGCATCTGGTCTTGATGATATAACCTTTATTAGCATGTGCAGTAGCCTTTATGTATGTGGGATAGAACAGTAAGCCTCTGTGGCAAAAAAGGCACTTACATCAGCAACCTGCAGTGGGTTTTGGGCCTAACAAAAATGCTTGGCTGTCTTGTATCAATGAGGATTTTCTTACATATCCTTGGAGAGAACAAGGAATTGGTAATGTTGGGATAATGATAAGCCAGGAGAGGATAAGTGAGGGAGATATTGGTCCTCTCCACAAGTCGTTGGATTGCCAGCTGGGATGGTCTGTGTCTGGGAATTGTCTAGCCAATCAAAAGGTACCTGTGTGAATGCAGGGCTGATTTAAAACAGGCAGTCAGGATCAAACAATCTTCATGCTTGGCTGGTGAATATCTCCCTCCAGTTAGCTCATATTCACATCAGTGCCACAATACCATTGATGGGAATTAATGGGCTGAGACTGCTGTTCAGTGGTGGGGCAGGTAAAATATCATAAAGAAAATAAAAGATGTTTCTAGGCTATGTGAAGTACATTTTAACTAGATAAGGAATGGCTCTCACTTATTTTTTCATAAAGGTATCAATATTTACTCTCTGAATTAACAGCATTCCTACAAATTATGAACAAGAATAAAAAGAAAATTAAATGCATGAAGATTCTGAATCAAACATGCTATTCAGTCAAACTTGTGTTGTATATCATGGCTCACTGCTAGCCATAACTATCTTACATTTCCTACTTCATAAAGAAATGCATTTTTATCAATGTTAAAGGAAGAATGTTTCCAGTGCTAATTCATTGCTTTGTTTACCTCTTCTATAGTTTAATACAGTCTTCAAATTGTAAAGAAATCTCAGTGTCAGGAATATTAAATAATACTGCAGCAATCTTAAAACTGAATTTATTTATTTTTTAAACATGTTAATATCTGCAGGACAGCATACATCGCAGGGAGAAGCCCTTCTGCATTATTTTCACAGACATTTTGGTTTGCCATTTTCTGTGGTTCTTTCAATGACTACAAGAAAGATTTATAGTCTAGATGTGTAAAGATAAATTGTTTCAGGACAGCTAACATTCTTGTTTTGAGAGGTCATCTTAAATCTTTAGAATTTCTTTGCAGGGAATTCCTAATTATGTTACACCAGTTAAGTCCACACTAAATAACAAGCAGTAGAAATAACATTGTAATGTGTCACATTTATAAGTGCCTAGCATTACAGAAACTGTTTCTAAAAAACTAACAAATATGGTTTAAGAAGGCCATTCAGGATGTGCAGTATGCATGTTTGTGATACCTGTCATGAGACTAGCATCCTCGGTGCTTATTCACATCAAGGCTAGTATGTGCGTGTGTGTTAGGTTACACGTGTATTTTTTTCCTATTTTTATTTGGAATCTGTTTCATTCACCTATTAAGCAAACACAGATTTCTTCTGCTTTTTCAGAGATGCTTAACCCTCTTTAAATGTATACTTTACATCATTACATAAGGATATATATTAATCTGCAAATAGTAATAAAAAATAGCTGATGCATGCATTGCAACTACAGATACATTTACAGATTGGTGTTAAAGCTGTAGCTAAATCCCTTACTGGACCTGAAATTATTTGTAATTTCCAGCTACATATACTACTCAGTTTTATTTGAGTACTGTTGTATACTAACGCATTTAAATATGTGTGTGTACTCATGTGGCTAGTAATTCCATACTAGCAGTTTGCAGGAGTGTGATCTTTCTCAAACAATACATGCCAAATGCAGAGCTTTTTTTAAGCCTGAAAAAATCAAAACAAGTTGTCACTCTACAGCATGTATGCATATTATGTCTCAGTAATATGACTTGAGCAATGAATATTTAGTGTATTTCATAAATAGTTTCTGTGTGGTATTACACGGTTAGGCATTGTAACCAAAGAAAAGAAGTCAGGAATTATTTTCCACAGTGCCATAGAAAGCCATTTTATATATTTCAGAAAATTACTTAGACATAATTAGATTGTGTTACTGCACAATGCATTATTATTTCAAATTTGCAAACATATGTAAAGCTGTACAACACAGAACAATGGCATTGTATCCTAACTAAAATGTACATACCATATAAGTCATGAGAGGAAATAATCATTTTATATGGTATTGTAATGTTCATCTGGATTTCAAAAACTTGAGAAAGAGTGGCAGAAATATTTGTTATAGTGTGGATACGATAGTAGAAAGCACGAGTCCAGCAAACAATAATACTATCAGTTTAATAGGAATAAAAAACAAAAACATAACTTCTTTAAAACATTCGATTAAGTGCTTTCATCCACTGCAATGTGGACTTCTTCAGAATAATCTTAATTGATAAATTGACCCTATTTATACACTTTTTGGCGCCAAATTCGCCAAGTTTGTTTTTAAACATTCTTTCATTAAAAAAACATACACCATATAGAATCA
Source organism: Protopterus annectens (assembly GCF_019279795.1). Classification (NCBI taxonomy): domain Eukaryota; kingdom Metazoa; phylum Chordata; order Ceratodontiformes; family Protopteridae; genus Protopterus; species Protopterus annectens. The sequence continues at coordinate 866,581,486 of NC_056727.1, read as the reverse complement.
AATTAAAAAACTAATCTAAATAACTATTATTCCTAAAGTGATGGCTTGCTAAAGTTCATAGTAGCCTTCCTTAATCATGCTGGTTCAAAAAAACATCATATTATTATTGCTTTGTTCATTCGTATTACATATTGCTCCTAAATATGCTCAAATGACTATGCGTTTGACTATCTATCCCTTATAAATATATATAACAAATCAATGTTACAGAAATACACATAATAAACAAAGATATTATATTATGGTTTTTAAAAAAATCTTTGTAAACTACAACAGTGTCCATTTGTGATGCCTGTGCTTATTTTGTAACAACAGTCAGTTTTTATTTTATTAGTATTTGTGTGTATTTTTTAAATATATTTTATGTATTTAAGCATATAGTAGACCATGCATTTTGCACATGTGTATATATATGTAATTTATATATTTAGTAAGGGAAAGCAAGAACTTCAGCAAAGGATAGCAGAATGGAATGCAAAACTGATGGTGCATGCGATGAAACTAAGTACAGATAGTGGTAATGGCAGCAAACTGGAGAACTCAGGAGAAGCTGAGAATTGAGGTGGAAGGTAAGATAGTGGAACAGATAAATAGCTTCAAGTATCTGGGAGGGGTTGTTGAAGAGAAGGGAAGTCTGAATGAAGAGGTCAGTGCTAGAATCAGAGGGGCTGCAGCCAACTGGCATACAGTCTCAGCTGTGGTCTATCAAAGAAGAATCCCAAAGAAGCTGAAAAGTAAGATGTACAGGACAGTGGTGCGACCAGTACTACTGTATTGTACAGAAACATGGGAAGTAAAGGCAGAGCAGATGAAGAAGCTAGAGGTGATGGAAATGAAGTGCCTGAGAAGGGTGTTAGGATGCACTCTGTGGGGCAGATGAAAAAATGAGGATGTAAGAGCAGAATAAATAAAACCTGGGAATGCCAATAAGTGATCGAACACCTCTCAAACCTCACACAGACCTTCTGTTGAATGTCAAACTTATAACAGTAAAGTAAAATTAACTGGCTATTGAATAGTGCCTAATTCAGTAATAACAGTCCCAAAACCAACCATATACCAAATGGCTTGTCTTCAAAACAATTTCCACATTGTCGTCGCTATTTCTATAAGCGTATGAAGCAGCACTCTAATCCATTTGAAAGTCACTGGTTTATTGATGAAAAATCACTAAAAACAGCATAACCTCTGCAGTTCCAAGTCCGAGGTTAATACAGATCAACACTAGAAGTGTGCCTCATAATAAACTTGAGATGACACAGCACAATAACGAGATACTGATAAAAATTAATAAATAGATAATAACAACGGACTAGTTAGACAACGGTTTAGCGCTTTCACCCATAACTCAAGGGCTTCATCTGGTTTATCTCCTACACAGTTCCTTATTGTCCCATCACTAGATAAAATATACCAATAGTTATTTATAATATGTATTACATCCTCAGATTTCGGGCTATGCAATAAAATAAATAAATAAATTATTTTGGGCTATGCAATAGCATTTGTTTCTTGATATGTATTTATTAGCTGACCTAGTGTTACTAGAATGATTGGACATATGTTCTTCATTGCCTATTCTTAACAAGGGTTTATATGTCTTACCCCATAAACTTAGTACATATGTATCCACTTCCTTCAGTACTTTCTGGGGATAACCCCTATCATGAAATAATGTGTGTATATATCTAATTTCATCTAGTAAAATGTCATACTCAGTGGTCATTCTCATAGCCCTAATGCACTGGCCTTTATATATATTCTGTTTCAATTTCGTAGGATGATAGCTGCCATATGCTAAATAATTATTAGAAAAAGTATTCTTTCTGTAAATTTTGGACTGTAAGGTCTCTTTTTCACAATAAACTAAAATATCACGATAAGCCTTACCATCCCTATTGTACGAATACGTGAATTTTAAAAAATTCACTGCTGTTGTTAAGGAGCTGAATAAACTCTAATAATAATTTCTCACTAGAATTCCAAATTATATAGATGTTGTCTAAAAATCTGACATAGTGTACAATATGCTGAAAATAATGACTAACGAAGATCATACTTTCTTCCCAATCTAGCATGACTAGGTTGGCGTATATCGGAGCACACGTGGCTCCCATAGCTATCCCCCTAATCTGCCTAAAATACTCTCCTTCATAGTAAATGAAATTGTTGTCTGAAACAATATGTAACATTTCCAAAAATAAACTTGTTTCTTCCCATTTAATTCCAGTATACTTTCTAATACTATTGCCAAAAGCCTCAAGACCTTGTGTTTTGTGAATGCAGGAAAATAAGTCTACCACATCAATTGTCGCAAATAAATATCCCTCATTCCAAACTTGTGTAGGAGAATGTCTAAGAAATTCCCATGAGTCTTTAACTAAATGAGTGATATTTCCATAAATATGTTTAAGTTTAATATCAATAAATTTTCCCAAACTAAAAGTTTTGGACTTACTTCCCAATATTATAGGTCTAAAAGGAGGGTCAATGGTATTTTTTTGGATTTTGGGTATGCCTACCATAGTGGCTAATCTAGGATGTTTCACTTTTAAGTACTTGTATGTATCAAAGTCAATTCTGCCATCAATCAAAAATTCTTCTATATAGCTATCAATTCTGTGGTAGGCTATGTTGATCTCATTCAATGATATTGATGCATAATTCCCTGATCCATACAAAATATTATTTATTTTGTTGATATACTCATAATTGTCATATAATACAACCCCTCTACCTTTGTCCAGTTTCATCACCCTTAAGCTATCATCTTTTTGCAAGCTAATGAGTAAGTCCATTTAGTCTTTGTTTAAATTCGGATAGACCACATTCCTATTATCTTTGAACAATCCATAAATATCCCTAGACACAATTTTTTGAATATTTCAATAGTAGGATGGGATACTGGTACAAAAGTACTGGGAACTGTATGATTAGAATTTTTCTTATGTCCCATAATATTACTAGTCTTAGGTTCAGTGTTATTGAACATCAAAGCTAAATTCATTTTCCTTGTGTATTTTTTCAACTCTATCAAACAATCTACCAAATTGAATTTGGGGGTGGGTATGAACTTCATTCCTTTTGACAAAAGTGTAAAATGGGTCTCTGTGATATTAATATTGGCATGGTTGTAGATGTTAAAACCATTCTGGGTATGAATTACCCTATTTGTCTTACTGTCTATAAATATAAGTCTATCACCCGTTCTTTCATTCACCACCTGTGATTCTCCCAATACCTGTGTTTGTACTGGTCTTTCTGATAATAATTCCTCTTTTGATTTCGGTAAGCTTCCCCCTGATGCGCTGTTCCCTCCAAAAATGTGACTGGTGGTTCTACCTATGTTAATACATCCCTTGATTCTTGGATTCCTTCCTGTTTTCTTCCTCTGAATCCACATGTTTCCTGCCCCAATAATAAACTCTACCTTGTTTGTATTGTTCTACATCCCTTTTTATCTTTTTTTGTTTGTTTTCACTTAAAGTTAATATTAATTTTTCAGCTAAAGTAAATTGATTGTTATACATCCTTTCCCACTCCATAAAAAGTACATCTGTAGTAATTTTCATATTTAAATCTTCAGTTTCTTGAATAATACGCTTATAGAAATAGCGACGACAATGTGGAAATTGTTTTGAAGACAAGCCGTTTGGTATACGGTTGGTTTTGGGACTGTTATTACTGAATTAGGCACTATTCAACAGCCAGTTCATTTTACTTTACTGTTTTAAGTTTGGCATTCAACGGAAGGTCTGTGTGAGGTTTGAGAGGTGCTTGATCACTTATTGGCATTCCCAGGTTTTATTTATTATTCAGTTTCACGTTGTATTACCTAGTCGTTGTGACCATGGAGAATACTGGTGACAATACACCTAGTTTGGAGGAGACTCAGAAGAAGGATATTCAATCCCTGAAAGAGGAAATGGGGAAACATAAAACAGACATGGCCAAAACTGATGGAATTGCTACAGTTGAGTATTGGCAGCACTAAACACACTAATGACAGACCGACAGCTAAGGAACTGTATCTTATTACACAAAGGATCAACATGAAACTACAACCAGTGATCGGAGAGACGAACGACATAATTCAACACCTAGTAAGACTCTTAAGGCCACTCAAAATGATAACAGAAAACAGAAAAGATGAGAGTTGTGATTCATTGCTAGTCAAGTTTTCTATTCCTAATGGACAACTCAATATGGACAAAGACTACCCCATTAACATTGACCATGTTTTTAACATTACAGTGCCTTTACACAGTTGTAATCATTCTGGCTCTAATTTTACTTTTGATTTTTCCATTTATGATGTTGAGGAAGAATCTAAGCGGGTGGGTACTAAACCCAAGAGGACTCTTCCTACCAAAACATATTCAAACATAGTCAGAAAACATGATCTTAATAAAAAAGGTAGTGTACTCAAACCTAATTTACCATTGCACCCTACGAGTAATTCAGGACATATGAATGGTAATGGTTACAATAAATTTAACAAATTTATGGAAATTGACTGTAACCTTGATTTGAATGAAATACGGCATGATTATCATTCTAATTATTTTGAAACAAAGGGAACATTAAAGGATATGATGTTTTTGTTAGGTAAAAAAATAAGAGTATTAATAGTATTAAGATAGATAATGCCTATTTATATAAGGGCATTTCTATGAAAATTGTTCCAAAAGAGTTAAGGTTTTTCAAATTACCTATGGGGGTTATGGTTAATGATACAATTAATGGATTTAACCAGTTATTTTATGACTGTGGAACAAAATTTATGAGACTTATTATTAAACATAATGATGAAAAATTAAGCAGACTTAGAGAATTAATAGCTATATAGAAGAATTTTTGATTGATGGCAGAATTGACTTTGATACATACAAGTACTTAAAAGTGAAACATCCCAGATTAGCCACTATGGTAGGCATACCCAAAATCCACAAAAATACCATTGACCTTCCTTTCAGACCTATAATATCGGGAAGTAAGTCCAAAACTTTTAGTTTGGGAAAATTTATTGATATTAAACTTAAACATATTTATGGAAATATCACTCATTTAGTTAAAGACTCGTGGGAATTTTTTAGACATTATCCTACACAAGTTTGGAATGAGGGATATTTATTTGTGACAATTGATGTGGTAGACTTATTTTCCTGCATTCCCAAAACACAAGGTCTTGAGGCTTTTGGCAATAGTATTAGAAATTATGCTGGAATTAAATGGGAAGAAACAAGTTTATTTTTGGAAATGTTAGATATTGTTTTAGACAACAATTTCATTTACTATGAAGGAGAGTATTTTAGGCAGACTAGGGGGGTAGCTATGGGAGCCACGTGTGCTCCAATATACGCCAACCTAGTCATGCTAGATTGGGAAGAAAGTACGATCTTCCTTAGTCATTATTTTCAGCATATTGTACACTGTCATATTTTTAGACGACATCTATATAATTTGGAATTCTAGTGAGAAATTATTATTAGAGTTTATTCAGTTCCTTAACAACAGCAGTGAATTTTTAAAATTCACGTATTCGTACTAGGGGTGGTAAGGCTTATCTTGATACTTTAGTTTATTGTGAAAAAGGGACCTTACAGTCCAAAATTTACAGAAAGAATACTTTTTCTAATAATTATTTAGCATATGGCAGCTACCATCCTACGAAGTTGAAACAGAATTTATATAAGGGCCAATGCATTAGGGCTATGAGAATGACCACTGAGTATGAAATTTTACTAGATGAAATTGGATATATATACGCACATTATTTCATGATAGGGGTTATCCCCAGAAAGTACTGAAGGAACTGGATACATATGTACTACGTTTATGGGGTAAGACATATAAACCCTTGTTAGGGATAGGCAATGAAGAACATATGTCCAATCATTCTAGTAACACTAGGTCAGCTAATAAATACATATCAAGAAACAAAGAAAGGGCCTTTATTTTATTGCATAGCCCAAAATCTGAGGATGTAATACATATTATAAATAACTATTGGTATATTTTATCTAGTGATGGGACAAAAAGGAACTGTGTAGGAGATATGTTGTATACAAGATGGGAGCTAATATTAAAAGAACTTTGAAAAAGAGAAGTACATTTGGAGACAAAAAAACTAAAGTTATCAATCAACATACCACTAAATGTGGTACATGTAATCAGTGCCGATATATTTGTGACAAGAAGGAAATGATATTAAAAAATATATTTAGACCAAAAATGAAGTTTACTAAAGGTAACTGTAATACTAAGATGGTTGTTTATATTGCTATTTGCCAGGAATGTCAAAGTTACTATGTGGGAAAAACAGAAAGAAGTTTAAAGAAACGTATATACAAACATGTATGCAATATTAGAAAAAAGGATCAAAGAAGTGCATTATTTAAACCCATAAGAATATTATGGTACAAATCATTATTTCAAATTTGCCTTGTTAGAAACAGTTAAAAATGACCTGAGAGGTAGGGATAACAAGAAATTTCTAAATTATCGTGAAGCATGGTGGCAGCTATTTCTAAATGCCACCACACCTTTGGGTCTTAACGATAGTATTTCTTTGAAGGCTATACTGGAGGCGAATTTGTAGGATAACACTTAGCTAAAAATTAAGGTATATATATGTGAGTAAGGACTAATGTATTTATGGTTAATGAATACATACTTTATGGTATTTTACTATTTAATAGTACAAATTAAATCAGCACTAGTACAAGTAGCACTACTTGTTTTATTAAGTGTTTTTAGTATTCCCACTTAGAGGCACCTTGTGGTGAATCAATAAAAAAGTAGATCAATTGATAACACCTGCTATTTAATCGAGTAGATTTAACATACATTACATTATCTGTATGGTTTTATAGAATTTTAATATTTAAAATTGTTTTTATTTAATAATTTATAACATATTAGGGAACTGTAACAATTGTATTTATGTGTTGTAGTATTATTAATTGTTATATATATTGTTATGTTATGAAACATTAGAGGGTCTTCAGCAGTTGAACAACAGTGAGGGGTAGGTCATTAAACTCATACTATCTATTAATAGTCGGATGAATTTTAAATTAGTGTTTAATTTTGTAGATAGAAATAATAGGACACATCATTTAAAATTGTTGTTGTTATACAACATTATATGATGTTTTGCCCTTTCTGTTATGGGAGGCCGATCGATCACAAGTGCAGTTGAGTAAAAGCCTTGTTTTATATTGTAAGTTTTTATATTGTTAGTAGTTATATTGCAAATTGTCATTTAAATATGCATTGTCACTTTAAAAAGCTGGAAGAGAATTTTCAGTTTGGTGCCAAAAATATTATAAGAGGCGGACAGTTTAAAATTATGGCATTCTGAAGAAGCCCATGAGTTATGGGTGAAAGCGCTAAACCGTTGTCTAACTAGTCCGTTGTTATTATCTATTTATTAATTTTTATCAGTATCTCATTATTGTGCTGTGTCATCTCAAGTTTATTATGAGGCACACTTGTAGTGTTGATCTTTATTAACCTCGGACTTGGAACTGCAGAGGTTATGCTGTTTTTATTGATTTTTCGTCAATAAACCAGTGACTTTCAAATGGATTAGAGTGCTGCTTCATACGCTTATAGAAATAGCGACGACAATGTGGAAATTGTTTTGAAGACAAGTCGTTTGGTATACGGTTGGTTTTGGGACTGTTATTACTGAATTAGGCACTATTCAACAGCCAGTTCATTTTACTTTACTGTTATAAGTTTGACATTCAACAGAAGGTCTGTGTGAGGTTTGAGAGATGTTCGATCACTTATTGGCATTCCCAGGTTTTTATTTATTATTCAGTTTCACGTTGTGAGTATTACATAATAGCAGAAGCCAAAGTAGCTCCAATTGCAGAAAAGATCAAAGAGAACAGACTACGGTGGTTTGAATACATGTGCAGAAAAGCACAATACAATCTGATAAAGAAGATTTGGGACAGACAGGAAGAAGGTAAGAGGAAATGGGGGGGGGGGGTGGATGGATTGTGTGAGAGAAGATCTGTGGCAGTCAGGCATAAGTGTCGATGAAGGTAGGAGTGTAGCACTGAATCAAGAGAGATGGCAACATCTAACAAGGCACCCAAACTCTGTAGAAAAAAATGGGAAAAGGGGGTTAATGATGATGATGATGATATATGTATGTATTTATTTAATTAGTTGTCTTTATTTAGTAGAAAAGTCTGACTGGGTAATGGGGCAGGTCTGGGGAAAAATGCTCCATCAGATACAGTCAAGATAGTCCCACCTAAAATTTGATAGTCATCTCAACTTAAAAAAGTACATGCCAAACTGGGATCACTCTACCGTATAAAACCATTTCTTACCAGCAACACAAGATCAGCCATTGCTCGCTCCCAACTTCTATCCACACTACTCTATGCATCTCCCATTCTGACTAATCTAAAAAACTGAACTAAGCAAAATGGAAGCTTGCTATAACCAAATTGCTCACTTTGCTGCAAATTGATCATATAGAACTCATCACTGTACTGCTTTGATACAGCTCCACTGGCTTGAACTGCCCAACCTACAATCAGCTCTGCCTCTGTCATTCTATCTATTACCTCCCCAATAAGTGTCCTGCCCTCAAAAACTTAGTATATCACTCAGCCAAAAGGCCTCTTAGATCATCAAGCAAACTACTACTAGAAGTCACCAACAGCTACAATAGCTTTGGAGACACACTATATATTAGTTCAGTGGCTAAAAAATGGAACTCGGTCCATACTAGCATTCAAAACACATCATCCAAAGCCACCTTTAAAGACCTCATCAGGCAACATCTCAAGCAAAGTTGGCAGTGCCATGATTGCTCCCCAGGGTAGTGAAAGCGGATAAGGTACACATACTAAATCTAGAGTACTTGATAATAGTTTTTAATCTTTCTCAGAAACACTGGCTAATCTGCAATGTATGTACTGTACCTGTTTGCTATGTATGTATTCTACCTATGTTCCAAATTTCAGCTGTACACCACAAATCTATTAATTACCTTTATTTTTAAATTAATATTTTTTTGTTTGTTCTCTCCAGTGTAACTGTTGATGTGCCGCATACCACTGTAAAAACATGTCTTTTGTAATTTGTGTGTATACCGATCATGTCTAAATAACTAAATGTATCTGTAATTTTTCTATGTGGAGCTTTTCTCCCCGGGCCTCTGCTGAAAAAGGGCCAGACACCCCCGGTTAACAAATGTAAAATAAAATAAATACTAATGAGGCATTATTTTTTGTTACAGAGTCTTTTCAAATCAGATGATTTTCATTCATAATTCATGTCATTTGTTCTGAATAATGACATTTTTAATTGAACTTGAAAAGCAATCAAAGCCTCTTTTAATGGAAAAGTCACTTATAATAATCAGTTACTTTACTGATTGACTGCAGAGAAGAGTGTGTGTACATAATCTTAAAATGCTGCTGAGGAAAAGTTAAAAAATAAACTCAGATGTAGTTCTCCATCTATGTCACTGCTTGTTCTGAGAAACTTTTCATTAGGTATTGAGTAACTATATATTGATAGCAGGGGGATAACATGAAGTCAAAGTGCTCAGGAATAGTTTGCAGACAGTAGCATGTTGCAATGTTGTTTATTGTCAGAGCTGTCTTTGTAAGAGGAGATGACACTCAGTGACTATAGTCAGGTTCCACATACCATCTTAAGAATTATGAACTTCGTTATAAAGTGAGGAAAGAAAGAGGCAGGTGGTAAAACCCCTGGTGTCATGCAGCTTCAGGTGAAAACTAACAGTGATAGTTAGCACCCTTGGTCATGTGCTCATAGTCATGTAGGGGAATACAGGAAGTAAGGGAAGCAACTGTAAGGCTACCATGAGCATTTTACAGTGTGATTCCAAATCCTTCTGCTAGGATGTTCAGCACAAATGCTACTGTGATCTTCAGTCAGTGGGCCGCTAGATTTAATCTCTCCTGAGACTTGTTGCGAAGTCAAAGTAAGCATAAGTTCAACTGTCAGTGGACATTAAGGACAGACTGAAGCAAGGTATGCAAACTTTGTTACGAGGAAGTATAACAATGAACTGTCGTCTGGCTACAAAGACAGGAAAATGGTATCAGTTAAGAAGAAAGAAACTATGATATGGATGGATAAAATAACAAGTGATAGAAATTAAGCATGGGATTTCACTTTCAAGAAAGAGTAGGAAGTAGCAGGCACCTCATCTTTATGAATGAACTGTACATGTCATTCAGGCTGAGACTAGATTCTGAAAATTTGACATTATGGATACAATCGATCTGTGTTTTGGTAATAAACATGTAGTGGATCATGTAATTATTATTTGAGACATTTTTATTTATTGGGATTAATAACCAGGATTCGACAATTATGTAAATTGGAAGTTACAGCTCACAGGTCTTTCTTCATTAATGGGTTGAGATTACTCCAAATACTCGTAACCACTAAGAATTAATTTAAATGTAATACGTGTGGTGTAAGCAAATTATTTAGTCATCTTTAATTGAAACTGCTGAAGTTCTTAATACTAAAATGAAGTGAAACTGTTCAACTGATTCACTTTTTGACTATGTAAGTATTTCTGCGGTATGTACAAGTATTGCCATATGCACTTATGTTTTTTTAATTTGTTTTGCATGGAAGAAACAGAATTTAAATTTGTCACTGAAACCGATCAACATTTACATATGTATAAAATGTTATAACCACCATATTTAGTAAATGTAAGGGAACACCATGTGCTGCAGATTTCTTTCATGTAGTAAGTTTATGCTATCAGAAAGTTTGAGTCAGAAGCAAACAGTAGATGAAATATGACAGCAGTATAATTTTGTTTCATCAAGGAGCAAAGAGATCATGAAGAAATATTTTTTTTGTTTGTTTCACACACTAAAAGAGGCCTGTACTTGACATCACTTTTAAGATGTTTTGTATGTTTTCTTTACTATTTAGCAGTGCTAATTACTGATCTGTAAGCACAGAAGAAAAACGTTTATTTTACTGTGCTTTAGCAGACCTGACATGGGGAAAATGGAGCAGATGGTGATTCTTAATATACTGACCTAGTATAAAATGAAGGCTAGTTTCTGTGTCCATTACTTGAATTGACAGCTTTTGTGAGCACTGGATTTCATATGCTTTCTGTGTATTTGTCAGGCAATATAATAGAGTACTGATATGTACTGTTAATTTGGGCTCCTGACTGGAACCTCGACTCTCAATACTTTGAGCTCTAAAACTAAAACTTTAAATGCAATTCAAGACAAGTAACAACAGTTTTAAAAGATGCCATTCCACTTTATAGGTTTATAGGTAGGTACTAGGCTGTCGGCCCTGGGGCCTATATAAGCCTAGCCAAAAAGGTTCCCTGGCTTTCGCCACCCAAGAACATTATTTTCCTGTGCCCCTGTCAAGCAGTGCCGCAGATGTGATCCTCGGGGGTGAATTTTCTACTTCCCATCCAGTTGTCAAAATTTTTCTTAAAGAGAGCCAATGAGGAGCTTTGCTTGACATGAATGGGTAGTTTGTTCCAGAGTATGGGAAGTCTCTGGGACAGGAATCTATCCCTCCAGCATGTTCTGTTTATTGTGGTGACAAGGTTTAGGCCCCTGGAGTGTGTGGTTCAGAGAGAGTGGCATTTCTTTAAGTGGAGCATGTCCAACAGCTCTGGGTTTGACATAGCTTTGTATGTTAGGCAGAGATTGGCTCTGAGTAGGCGATATACAACGCAGTAGAACTGGAGTTATTAGAGATGGTCTGCGTATGGCACCTGCTTGAGTCTGGTAATCCTCTTAGTGAGGTGTTTCTGTGGCCTTTCCAGTTGTTGTAGGTGTAACTGTAATATGGGAAGAAAATGGAGCACCCAACAAAAGTCCACAGATATAGACGTGACATACAGGCTGCACAGAAGGTACCCTACCCAACAGCAAGTGCTGTAGGGGACAATGCACCAATGAGCTGCCCCATATCAACTTCAAAAAAATAAACAAACATACATTTTGGAAACACTCCTGTCTCCATAAACTTTATTTGAAATCCAGCCATTCAGCCATCCTCAACTCTATTTCCTATTTTGCATATGGTGTCGGGATATCACTTCTGCAGTGTCAATCATCTTGAGCCAAGGTTCACACCGCCAGGTGGCTAATCCTGCTGTGGTAGTTCATTTGCACCACTTATTCACACACAAATTCACCTACAGCCAATTTAGTGTGTCCAATCCACCTATTGTACATCTTTTTAATGTGGGAGGAAACCAGAGCATCTAGTGGAAACCCACATGACCGGAGGGAGGACATGCAGACTCCACACACAAGGCACAGAATTGTATCTGAAATATAGCACCTTTATTTTAAAAAAAAATCATGTAGTGCTTCAATTTCCCACACTATTAATGCTCACATATAACCTCATAACTGCTGCAGTTTGAGCTGAAACACTGGTATTATGCTCAACTTCCCAAAAAAAGGAGAATATAAAAGTTCTTGTCAGACTATATTTAGTTCCTTTGATATTTCAGGTAAGCTGCACAACAGTATACCTTTCAAAAGAAAGCATAAGCTGCAGTTCAGACTGTACTACATTCTTTGGGAGACTGGAACTACTGGAGGTACAGAGAAAGCACAGGTAAGTAAATTTACCATAACAGTAGATGTTCAACTAAATCACTGCTGCAGTAGCCTAAGCTGTGTGTGTTGTATCCTGCCAAGGATAGGAGAATTGGCCAGCTTCCAAAACTGAAAGGCACCTTCCAGACGCCATCATCGCTAAATAGCTGGAGGAGAGCAGTATAAACGTCAGTGGTTAGGGCGCCCAACATTCAGTGCTTTCTTACCTCAAAGTAAGGGAGGCTAGACACCTGCCAGCCAAGTATATGCTAGGATTACAGGAAAGTATCTGCACCTTGGCATAGCAAATAAAAAAACGAATGGAATGAGGGCATTCCAAATGTAACAGCGGCCTACTTGAGCATACCATTTTAGATCACTGCTGCAGTAGCCTAAAGCTATATGGGTAAAATACCAAAGTTTAGAAAGAATGGGAGGTTGAAAGGTCAGAGTCCATAACCTCTAAAGAGTAGTCCCAGGAAAGCCTACCCAGGACCATGAGAAATAATCTAATTTGTTGGGCTCTGTAAAAGGTACATACAATGACCATGCAACTACCTCAAGAATATTTCTACAATAAGGCTTTTCTCTGAGAGAATATATGAAGCCTTATAAGTCAGACTGAAATTAACTATTAATGATTACCACCCAGACTATCATAGTCAGTCTGCAAAGAGGTCAGAATCTGGTACCCTCTTATGGGGCTGTATGTGTACAAAGATCATGGGGGACTTAAATGTCAGAGATCTGTTGGCTGTTATCAGTGCTTGAAGGCCCTGAGGCATCTGTGTGCTTCTCTGTCCATCTGCAGCATCCCACAGAGCTTGCACTTTTACCACTTTTGAAACAGCTCCTTGTCCTGAAGTGAAGTGAAATGACTGGAGCGGTGTCAGAAGGGAGAATAGAAGACTTGGATTGTAAGCTAAACTGTCTACACACCATTCACTCTCCTCTTTACAAATTCCAGAGTTGGAATCTGAAACATCAAGGGGTTCAGATAGTGAATTTGGACTGATGTGAGGCAAAAAGGTCATCAGTACCATGTGCCTTATAATCCCAAGTAACTCCACTGCAGATGCTTGGTTTAGGCTGAAGAAACTTAGAAAGAACTTTTAAAACATTTCTGCTTAGCCTGGAAGAAAGGCTCTTCCCAAAGACAAGTCCAGCAAACATCCCATGCGAAAAATATTCTATGAGATAGGATGAGAGAAGACTTCTGCAAGTTAATTAGAAAACCCACATTGAGTACACATTCCTGAATACTTCCCAGTGACTTTTGATAGCTGGGAAAGAGTCTGCAAAGATAGGATAATTATCCAAATGTGGAAAATATGAATGCCCTGTAATCTGCAGTAAGCAATTACTGAACTTGCCATTTTGTGAATACCCTTGGTGAAATGGAGAGTCCAAAGGGCAACACAAAGAACTGGTAATTTAAGTCAGGCACAACAAATCTTAAATGCCAAAGAAACGTGACGGTAGGCATCCTTTAGCTCCAACTTTACCATGAAAGCTAGATTTGGAGTCAGAAGTAGAAGAGGAATGCAAACATGCTGCCATCTTATACTCCCTAGAGGACACAAAGATCTTTCAAGAGGGCCTTTTCCAAGCAAATAGCTGCTACCAAAACCATAGACTAAAACTAAATGCCAAGAAGTGTATAATCGCATCTTTTGGCAAGCATGACTCCTCTTGTAACTATCACTTTGATCACACACCCCTGAAAAATGGATCCCATAGCTAGGATGTGTGAACCTATGTCGACAAACTGTCCTTTGATCACCACATACCAACTGTTGTAAGGAAGTAATTTTCATTTCACAGTTTATATCTAAAGGTATTGTGTCCAGATCCTGGGATGCAACTGTTCCACTACAGTCACCACTTATTAGTCTGATCTTTGGAGCATAATGTCTCTTTGGTAGGTATCTGTCCAACTGAACAACGCTTTTGCATAAAAAAATAAATAGGGTCCTAAACTATAAAAACTATGCAGACCATCTCAAAGCCTTGCCCCTCTACTCAGTATCATAAAAGATATGGAGAGAGAACTTCTGCATATACAGCTTTAAACTGACCCAATTATGTCAGACCTATTCCATAACAGCAAGTCTAATGGCATCAAATTCCCATTCAAGAGATCTCAATCTATTTGCAAAATAAGCAGAACATGGTGAAAGGATAAGATCTGTACCACAGAGAATACCATTTCTATGGTTTATGTGGACTGAAGATGGTTCCAAAGTACTTCTCTTACACTATTCAAATGTAACTTAGATGAATGGATTGGTAACCATAAATCCATTTTTGTTTTATCATGCCTGACCCTCATGACAAGGAAAACATGTAAATGTCTCAATATATCCGTGCTCAACTTTTCTGTGTTATCTGTATGCAAGATACAAGGGCTGAAACTACTATGGGAATATAAGGCTAGGCTTAAGATTATTATTATTATTATTATTATGACATTTGTTTACCGGGGTGGTCTGACTAGGTCTACAGTGCCAGTTTTCAGCAGAGGCCAGGGGAGAAAAGCTCCACATACAGTACAATACAATGCAGTGCAAATGACATTAGAAATTCTATACACAAGCTGAAAGAACAAACTATGTTACAATATATACTACACATCTAAACAACTCTATAGAGTTAAAACATTACAGACAATAACAGTCACTCTCACCATATATGTAGCCTATGAGTAGGTAGTGTCCAAAAATAGTATGTAGATAGTGCAATGTATGACACTGACTGTTCTAGTACATGAAAAAGTAGACTGCTGGTTTCAGTTAGGAAAATAATAGCCAGCAATGTAGTGATGCAGAAAGATAGTGAGAGAGTTAAGATGAACAGAGGCATTACAGACTGAGCAGTAGCTTAAGGATATGGTACAGAAACAGAGAAGGAGTTAGGACAGCCTTAGGATCTTACAGACTATGAGGGAGTGAAATGTGACAGAAGAGCAGGATGAGGCTAATGTGGAAGAAGAGGAAGAGCGGAGCATTAGGCAGGCTTTATGCAGGAGCAGAGCCATGTAGTTTTGTAATGATTTTCTAAAGAGGCTTTGAAATGGGTAAGGCTAGGCACTGACCTGGTAGCTAGAGGTAGTGAATTCCATAGTATAGAGGCAGAGTATGAATACAGAGAGTGGCCAGGTTTTCTTGTAGGTTTTGAGATAGCAGAGAGATTTTTGTCTTCTAATCATAGGGATCAATTTGGTCTGTAAGGTGTGATTAGACTGGCTATTGCAGGGCAGGCAGTAAGCTTGAAAATAAGGTTGCACATGGTGGATAGCTGAATAAAGGCAAGTTAGTTGGGGAGTTCAAGCCAGTTTAGTTCTAGTAGTGGTTTACAGTGGTGTGTGTCATGTTTAAAGTTTGTGTCAAACTTTGCAACTTTGTTGTAGCACTGTGCCACCTTGCTTAGGGAAGAAATCTGTAAGTTAGTTAGGATAAGAGCACCGTAAAGAACTGAGGGAAGTAAAAATGCTTTTGCAAGGGTAGTTGTGGTCGCTGCAGTAAAGAAATGTTGTTTTTTATTTCAGTCACAGTTTTTGATAACTTTTCCTTACATTTTGCTATATATGAGGGTCAAATGAAAGTTTGTCAATGATCATGATCATCACAGATCAAGAACCTAATAAGTACGTATGAACCTATAAGATTTTGAATCGGTAACATCTTGAAATTTGGAAACATGATGAAAGTATAAAGAAAGATCCAGGACTGGCCTCCAGGAGCCTTCTGGTTTGGAAACTAGAAATAGCCCTGGAAAAAAATATCTTTGCCTAGGAAATTGACATCTAGTGCGTTGATCTTAGTGTAAAGTGTGTGCTATATCTTTAAGAAGCATGTGAGGCTGTACGTGCATGTATATAACCAACACACGTGCAAACCCCTAGTGCCATTTTGAAGAAGCAACCAAGGAGTAAGCATGCGTGATCATAGCTATTAATTTGTATATAATTTACTTAATTTAAAGTCAATAGCCAACAGTTGTAATGTGTTTGTATAAAATAAAGCTGCTTGAATAGAACCCACAAAGACTCTATTTATGTCCCAGACATGAAAGCAACTGGATGTCAGAACCGGAATGGGAGAGAGAGAAGAATATTCAGAGCCATGAGGTGCAAATAGTGAAGGTAAAATCACACATTTGACAAGAAACATTTCCAATTACACTCTTTATTAAGTCTCTCTCTCTCTCTCTATATATATATATATATCGACTCCTTTCTTCTTAACCTATATTTGACATCTTGTAAGCCTGTACATTCAACATAAATCTGCTCCAAAACTGTCACTTGTAACCCTGAGTGATCCCCTCCATGACATTCATGAAATTGTGCTGCTACTGGACTAAATTGTTTATTCTTTTTCATGCCCCTCACATGCTCCTTCATCCTTGGAGAAACTCCTCTTACTTTCTCCAATGTAAAAATTTTCACAAGGGCATTTAAGCCCATATATAACCCCCTCACTTCCACAATTATAAACCCCTGTTCCTGAAACCTCTTTCTATTAATATTGGAAAAACATCTAAGAACAAATTGACATTCTGCACTCCCTGAACTACCTTGGTCCACTGTAGCAACTGATATCTTTAAGTGGAACAATCAACACCACTAAGTTCAGGTAGACTCCCATACGAATTGGTTCGAGATTGATCCACTAACCAACCTATCCTCAGCTGCTGTTATTGCAAAGTTGAAACATCATTACTCAGTTCATGGTAGTCCATGCAACTTTTTTTTCTGACAATGGTATCCAACTTACCAGCCAGTTGTTTCAGAAATTTGCAAAAGAATGAGATTTTGTACACATCACTAGTAATCCTGAATATCTTCGATCCAATGGTCTAGCTGAACAAGCAGTGCAGAGTGCAAAGCAATTACTTGAAAGGGCAAGGCATGACAATACCTATGTATTCTTGAATTTGCCTAATCTCAGAAACAGACCTCGTCACGATTAAAACAATTTTTGCAAGGGGATGAGCAAGGCCACCTGCTCCCCACATATTGTAGTGGGCTGCACCCCACTATGCCATTACTACTTATATATGCTAATTTCAAGATTGCTGAGCCAGAGAGAAGAGGGAAAACTCTAAGATACAGTATTTTAAATGTTAATTTATATTTCCTTGTAATTGCACTTAAATTCTCATTTCTCTAAGGTTCGTAGTTACAGTCTTCAAACTTACAAGAGGAGCATGTTATATTTTTGTGTGTTGCTGTCTAATACAGCTACAGGCCTACTTTTTTTTTTTTTTCCACCTTCAGACATCATTTTCACTGGCACAGTCCCCAGTACCCCACTTCCATGCTGGGTATACCAGCTTGCCTTTCACTCTATCTAGACTTACTGTCATATCACTGAGGCTGGTCATGGATCCTAAGAGTATCCTGGGGGCTCAGCGATTTCATCTTCTGTCCAGGAGGAAAGGTCTTTTAGATGCTCTACCCACTCCCTGCCATGGCTTTAACTCAGGTCATTAATTCAACCAAGAGCTGCTCTCCTGTTTGGATCATGCCCCTCCTTATGGGTTATCATCAAGAAAAGCACTCCTTTGTGGGATATGCAGCAGCCCAGTTCTATTTGTCCTCTTTTGATAGAATTGTGCTCTATGTGTTGATGTGTGCCGAGTTCTTAGGGCTGCCGGGCTCTGCCCACTGTTTACTGTTCTGTGAGACTGATGACAGTAATCCTACAAACACACGTGTGCACACAAACAGTCATAACGCGCGCACACACACACACACACACACACACACACACACACACACACACACACACACACACACACACACACATCTTTTGAGTACAATTCTACTTTCTTTTAATATGTTTTAGATGAGAAGGATTACTGCATTTTAATTATTTATTAGTTATTCTTAATTCATCTCACTAGCTGAAACCCCAGAGCGCCGTGTACGTCAAACTTGTTGTGGAGAAAAGAGATCACCACATGTGAGATTTTAAGTGATTTATTGAATAACAGATATATTTCAAGAAGAGCTTTCTAACTTTGCTGTGTAAATTATTGTTCTATGTTTAACTTCCAAATGTTAGAAAATTGTGTGTAAATTTCACCGCATTTTTTTCCTGTCTTTCTTTTATTGGTTTTATTTATTTTACTTAAATTGCTATGTATAGAATCCTCATACCAGTTTAAAGTAAATGGTGTTCATGGATGGGGCTAAATATAAGATTTTCTGTTGTGTGCCATGAGAAAAAGAGTCACTCTGAAAATATAATTTAATATACATGTCCAGTTTTAAATTTTAGTAATTA
The DNA here is from genome assembly GCF_019279795.1 of Protopterus annectens. Classification (NCBI taxonomy): domain Eukaryota; kingdom Metazoa; phylum Chordata; order Ceratodontiformes; family Protopteridae; genus Protopterus; species Protopterus annectens. The sequence goes on along the minus strand of NC_056727.1, from coordinate 866,562,576 downwards.
ATGATTTTGAATTATTAGTATATAAAAGCTGTTGAAAACCACATTTGACTGAGATATGAGTTTAAAAATGGTCTACTATCTGAAAACATTTTACTGCATCTTATTTTATTTGTTTAAAAAAAAGTTTTCTTGATATTTTCAAATTTCTATTGTTCCAATGCTTCACTGAGACAATTCCTTAACACTATCATATCATTATATAGAGATTGCCTGTGCAATATAAAATCTTTCTGGCCTGTATAGATTTGGTCATCCTTTATATCAGACGAGGGAGCAGCCTCCAACTGGGATCATAATATTGCTAATCAGCTGTTATTATTATTTTTCTTTCGAACTTACACTTTCTTGGGGCTCATCATGCAAAGACTTTATACAAGTGTGTATATCATCTTATGCCTACAAGAAAAAGAGGTGATGTGGCATTATATCTGCTCCCAATCTTCAAAATGGACAGATGTAAGATCTGAACCTTCAGATACTTCTTCCTTCACCACAAAATAGGGAGATGGTTGCCAGATACTCAAGGCCAGACCCCTGATAATTATCTGGATTCTCCAACTTCCTCATTACTAGTCTATCCTGAATGCCATTGGCATTGGCAGATATCGTAACTCTGTGCCAGTGGATGCTGAACTATGTACCCATACCATTTGCTGTTCTTATTTCCTTTCATTTTATTATATTTTGCTTAACAAACTGTTTATTAGGTGGGGGTGGTTTGGCATAATGGTTAAGGTCTTTGCCACATAAACACAAGATGCAGAAGCTGATTCTGACCTCAGATCACTAACTAGACCTAAAATAGCCCTTCTGGGCAGTTGACCTAGTATTCACCTATGAACCTATAAACCATTAAAAAAAGAAAGAAAAAACAATGGAATGGGGCAAAAAAAAAATCCTAGTCAGGAAATTCTAACAACTAAATCATGTCTTGATTACATTCAACATATTCAAACAATGCACATGGCATAAATTAAACAAAGGATGTTTTTACAAAGACTGTCTACATTATGAATTAATACTGATATATTAATAAGCCACATACAATATTTTGAATATATATCTTTTGCAGTTTTCATACAATGATGTTAACTTCTCATTCAAATATCTACACTGACTAATCATCATCTGCATCCAGTTTTCGGAATATTACCCTAAAAAATCTGTTTCAATTAGATCTTTCTCTGAGTCATTTCTTCTTTATAATTATCTGGCTTGGCTGAGAGGATCCTTTAATATATTTTCTATTCATTTACTTAAAAAGTAGAAGGAAGCAATGCTAGTTAAACAAATGAAAGTCTTTGAGCTATGACTTATTAACAGCCAGCCCCACGATATGAGGGTGGAACCAGAAACACTGCACAAGATATTCATGACTATAAGAAACTGAACAAAGAGTAGACAAGTTGCACAGCAGGCCTCCTCCAGTGAACCTCAAGAACGTTAAGTTAAGAAGTAATTTTCATGTTGGATGAAATCACTAAACTAGTAATAAATGTCTTATCCCAGGACATGTTCTTGAGGTTTGGTGGAATGTTTAGTTCTTTCTTTTAATTGTTACACAAGTTTTACTCATTTTGCTTGCTTTACTCCACAGATAATGCAGTAGAGCTATTGTCTGAGTCACCCTTTGAATTTCAGTCCCAGTGAACGTCTTCATGGAAGCACATGTGGCTGATTTGCAATATCTCCAAAGATGCATGTGTCTTTCTCCAGTAAGAATAATGTAGCACTGCATACCAGAGCCCACGCACTGCTGCAACACTACATACCAGAGCCCTCAGACTGCAGTAGCATGACATTCCAGAGCCCTCTCACTGCTGCAGCATTGCATACCAGAGCCCTCTCACTGCTGTAGCATTACATACCAGAGCTCTCTCACTGCGGCAGCATGACATACCAAAGCCCTCTCACTGCTGTAGCACTACATACCAAAGCCCTCTCACTGCGGCAGCATGATATACCAGAGCCCTCTCACTGATGTAACACTACATACCAGAGCTATCTCAATGCTGTAGCACTTCATACCAAAGCCCTCTCACTACATACCAGAGCCCTCTCACTATGGCAGCACGACATACTAGAGCCCTCTCACTGCTGTAACACTACATACCTGAGCCCTCTCAGTGATGTAGCACTATATACCAGAGCCCTCTCACTGCTGTATCATGACATACCAGAGCCCACTCACTGCTGTATCACTACATACCAGAGCCCTCTGACTGCTGCAGCACTACATACCAGAGCCCTCTCACTACATACCAGAGCCCTCTCACTATGGCAGCACAATATACTGGAGACCTCTCAATGCTGTAACACTACATACCTGAGCCCTCTCAGTGATGTAGCACTATATACCAGAGCCCTCTCACTGCTGTATCATGACATACCAGAGCCCTCTCACTGCTGTATCACTACATACCAGAGCCCTGTGACTGCAGTAGCATGACAATCCAGTGCCCTCTCACTGCTGCAGCACTACATACCAGAGCCCTCTCACTGCTGCTGCACTACATACCAGAGCCCTCTCACTAATGTAGCACTGCATACCAGAGCCCTCTCACTAATGTAGCACTGCATACCAGAGCACTCTCACTGCAGTAGCACTACATTACAGAGTCCTCTCACTGTTGTAGCACTACATGCCAGAGCCCTCTCACTACATGCCAGAGCTCTCTCACTGCGGCAGCATGACATACCAGAGCCCTCTCACTGCTGTAACACTAGATACCAGAGCCCTCTCACTGATATAGCACTACATACCAGATCCCTCTCACTGATATAACACTGCATACCAGAGCTCTTTCACTGCTGCAGCACTACCAGAGCCCTCTCAGTGCTGCAGCTCTACATACCAGAGCCCTCTCACTGATATAACACTACATACCAGAGCTCTCTCAGTGCTTCAGCACTACATACTAGAGCCCTCTCAGTGCTGCAGCACTACATACCAGAGCCCTCTCACTGCTGCAGCACTACCAGAGCCCTCTCATTGATGTAGCACTATATACCAGAGCCCTCTCACTGCTGTATCATGACATACCAAAGCCCTCTCACTGCTGTAGCACTACATAATAGAGCCTCTCACTGCTGCAGCACTACCATCTCCCTCTCACTGCTGTAGCACTACATACCAGAGCCCTCTCACTGCTGTAGCACTGCATACCAGAGCCTTCTCACTGCTGTAGCATGGCACAACAGAGCCCTCTCACTGCTGTAGCATTACATACCAGAGCCCTCTCACTGCTGTATCATGACATACCAGAGCCCTCTCACTGCGTAGCATGACATACCAGAGCCCTCTCCATGCTGTAGCATTAAATTGTTTGAATCACCCCCTCATAATGCTCTGAGCAAGCTTGCTAGAATCAGAATTCTTCAGTGTATTTTTTGTTTATGAATTCCAGCTATTATGTTGAAGACCATCTCTATGTAATCTGAGAAAAGCAGAATATATTTTAATTTCCTAAAGTCCTCCTGAATAGTTTACTTTTTTGCATTCATTTGATTTTCTAATGAAAATCAATCCACCATTCGTGGTTTTTTTTTAGTTGGTTGTCCAAAGGCTGCAAAGCACAGCAATGTGTTCAGGTGATGCTTTCAGTTATCCCTTTTACCAATTGTAGTGCAATCTTAAAGTTATTATATTTAAAAATACAGAGGTATGGAGATTAGCATCTCAGTTGGAGGGTACAAGAGTGTTTGTTTGCGTGCCAGAACACAGTTAATATATGTTTCAGAATATGTCAGAGATCATGAATATTGATTTTACAAGTTTCAGAATGTGTGATTGTGTTTTTTTTCACTGGGGATCTGAAATCGTAACTGCTACCTACTTTCATGAGACTGAAAAGTTATTGTGCTGATGAGTTGTGAGGATGCAGAGAACATGGCTTCCTTCAAAATTAGTGTCTATTAAGTTTTCCAGCAATTTTAATTGGTCTGGAGTCAATGGGTTTAATGAAGTTAGTTGTGAATCCCAACTGCTGTGCATTTGCTATCGTGACATTCATTCATATTCAGTCATGGGTCAGATCAGTAAGTTAAAGATGGTTTCAGTGATCTCCCTGAAGTGGACAGACATACCATTTACAATTAATCAGGACACAGAGTATACCTTTTGAACTTTGTACATACATATTTGTTCTACATCATTCCCACTCTATCTTTAATGATAATACCTTTTTAAAATTTTGATCAGTTATTTTATAATAATAATTTGTCCATTTTTAAGCCACATATATTGACATTTAAGATAAAATCATTACTGCTAACTTGATAAACATTTTTGGAACATCTTGGAGAACTTTGGTATCTTTTATCGAAGTGATTATGTTGAATTATTTGGAGTCAGCAGCATGTCTGTTTTTGATGTAGAGGTGTTGCCACTGAAGGAGGATATAAAGATCTAACTCGGTTAAAGGGGAATAGTGCACACTGTTGTTGTTTGCTGTGCATTCTGTGATAAGACCATACCAGTTAATCGTACTCTAAGATGATAATTTCAAACATGTAAAAAGGCAATGCCTTTGTCACCAACAATGTTACTTTGTAATTTCTCCAGACATTTCTATTTCTTCATTATGAGAACTTTCCTTAATAGACTGGATAGTGGGTTCAGCAAAGTCAAATGATGACTTCCCTGTTTAGTACTCTTAGCCCTTTGTTATCTCTGATATATTTCAAACTGTTTTAATGCGTGTTTCAGCAACTTCAGATATTCTCAGCACAGAGTTGTAGGAACGGAACTTGGTGCCCTGTGTGGCACATCCATGTACTGCCCCCTGCAATGGGCACTAAAAATGGCAGCTTACATGCTGACAGTTAAGGAATCACAACTCTGATTGGCAGCTTGCAAACTGTTCATCTCTCTTAACTTATTTTTTAAAGGTTGTTTAACTGCCTTTAGTATAAACAGGACATCGGCTGGAGTGCCTTCTGTGTGGAGTCTGCATGTCCTCCCCGCAGTTGAGTGACGTTAAAGACACGCAGGTAGGTGCGTGTGTGAATGGTGTGCCTTCTTTTGAATGTTGGGCATCAGGCTGGCAACTCGGCACTGTAAAAATCCATTGCCAATCATTAGCAGACCAGAGTTCAGCTGTGGCAACTCCTAACTGAGAAAAGCCGAAAGACAAGAGATAGAGTAAAAATAGGACATCTTCAGAGTTTATAAGTGGTCTGATAAAGAACTAAAAATGTGAGCAGTTAACTAAGCCATTTATTTATTTTTTAATGTTTGGTGCCCCTATTATGGCATATACTCCTCTTGCTATGGCATATTAGTATCAGTTCAGTCATAAAGTCTGAAGGAAAATACTAGTATAACACTAAACAAATAACCTGTTATTGACCTTTCACCATCCAGAAGTACAACCACTAGTGTTAAATGTCTAGCAGAGAGAAAATATGCTGGGTGTTAGACGTCCTCAATGTGATCTTATTAAATAAGTATGTAATATCAGAAATTCTAAAGTGCAGGATTTTAGCACTGGTAGAAATAAATAGCTTGCAGGTTAGAAAGACCAAATAGATGATCTGATCAACTGGGTGTTGCTACGGTTTCTGCATATTTAATACTGAGGATATAATTAATTGTTTGTTTCAAGTATGAAAGCAGCATGCTGCTACAGGATACGTCTTAGCACATCTTAGTGTGGTTTTAAATGACATAATTATAGCCAGACATCCACACAAGCAAAGCTGGCTCAAAATTTCCTGTTTTTTTGTCTTTCTTTCTGTTTTGTTTTTCTTTTTTTTTGTTTGTTTTTTTTTTTTACTTCCTGATTTCAAAAATGACAGCAATTTTAATGCTTGCTTTGCCTGATTCTGTTTTGACTTATCGAGTAAGGGACGTAGACCTATTAGGAATTTGCCTGCTTGTTCTCTGTCAGCAGGTCTGGCTTCATTAGAAAGATCTGAAAATTACTGAAACATTTGTAGATTTTTATATATTGAACACAAGTAGCTTGTGAGTTTATGGACATAGAATTTCTGAGAATACAGAGCTGCCTGCTTTGATTTTAAGTTTAACACTTTTCTTCTGCTCACCATTTCCTATGAAATAAAAATGGCCATTTAAACACATTTCTCTATTACTGTGTTTTTTAAATTCTAATAAAAACACAATTTCAAACATATCTTTACATGACAAGGTCCATGGCTGATGGGGACAATGAGTTTGCAGTCCAGTAAATGGTTCCATGAACCTTCCCCATTTTTGTCTCTATGCTCCTAGGTACAGATATTATCTTAGGAATGCAGGTAGTCAGTGAATTACTGAGCATGTGCTCTGTCAAAGCATTGTATTACCTTTCTTGTTTAGAAGTGGCCCAGATATTCAGATGTCATTGTTTACATTTAAAAACTTATGTAAGAACAAGACATAGCTGGTACAGTCCTGGTGACAGATTATTAAAGGATTATCACAGTCACATAAGTGTAGAATGCCTGATTGTCTCTTTGGTGCAAGCAAGAAATTATTATGATTCCATCATTAGCTGCTTTCACTAGCGGTGGTGGTGCTGCGGTAGCGTTGTCGCCTCACAGTATGATGTTGTCCTGTTTGATTCTCAGCTAGAGCGTCTTCTGTGTGGAGACATGCGTTAATGGGCGTACCTTCGTTGAAGGTTGTGCATCAGAGCTGGCAACTTGGCACGTAAAAATCTACTGCCAATCATTAGCAGACCGGAGTTCCGCTGTGGTGACCCCTAACAGGGAAAAGCCGAAAGACACAACAACTAGCATACTTTGTTCATCCCTTATTTGAGAGAAAAGAAAAAATTGTGCTTAGTTTGATGACAAAGCACTATTATTAATATCTTTCCTATATATTTCAGGCTGTGGCTTCATTGTTTTCCATGGATGTGGATTTTCTGAGAAGTTATGGCTACACCTCCTGTCCGACACTGGGAAACATTTACAAATACCAACTCCCAATATAAGAATTCTAGTACCTTATATATTAATGTACTATTAATGTACTACAAGCCATAACAGTTTGCAGTGTACAAACAGAGGTTACAGTGTTCAATAAGCTTTCTGCATTCCTTTACAGGCTTCCATGTTGACCTTTAAATAACTGTTAGAGATTGATGGAGAACTGAAAATTTCTTGCTATGGTATTTGGAATCATAAACTAAGATTGTTATTTAGAGAAAATGGATGTTAGACATTTACTAGAATCTAATATATTTTTTAAAGAAGAAAAGGAAACATTTCTTTCATACTTTACGGACCATACCCAGTCTTTTAGAAGGGAACAGTGCTTGAGTGGCTTAACCCACATAATGACGCATTTAGGCACAAACGTAATTCTACTGTTGCATGTCCCAGAACTTTAGAAGTCACATCAGGGAAATATTTCATGCCATGCCTAGAATTCTCAGACTAGCTGTGAGGATCTACCAACCTCACCTGAGGGTACCTTGACAATAATGATATTGCTCCAAAACAAGGAGATTAGGCCCATGAACAATATGCTAATGATGCTTGTTTCCATTGTTTTTTAAATTCTGTAACTATTTAATTCTTCTCACCTGTGACATTTCTTTAATATCTTTAGATGTAAAGATCAAACCTTTCAACCTGGAAAGAAGCCATCATCATTTCTCCCTCTGAAGCACCTTTAAGCACCGCCATGGATTATAAACCCATATCGTTATTGCACTCCCTAGCAAACATATCTCTCAACCTCTTAGAACATGAAAATCTGTACAAAGCCATAGATAATAAAGGGACAAAGGCCCCAAAATAGGGACAGTTTTTTTTAAATATTGCTCTTACAAACTTAGAAAGTTGATAGAGTAACAGGTTTTGCATTAGCATAAATTTTCTGAAGGGTATGAAGTCTGAATGTCTGTCATTATTTTCTGACTTCAACCCTCAATGATTTGCCAGCAATTTACCAGAAAACCACAAGTTTATGAGAAAATGGACCAGAAATATGAGGCAAAAATCTGGAAAGTCTGTGAAAATCTGTGCAGTTGAGAGGTATGCTAGCAAATTTACTTAAAGGGGCTGTCTACCAGCTTGCATCTGATTATTTAAATAAGCATAATTTTATTTCTCTCTATTAATTAACACAGGTTTCCCTTTGGGATAAAAACACAGACTTACTCTTCCCATTTACTATCAAATCATAGGATCATAGGAGGTTACTAGGCTATCGACCCAGATGTTATTTCAAGGCTAGCCATTTCATCCCAATGTAATACCATAGCTACTCTATTCAATACCCAGTAATGACTGCCCATGTCCAGAAGGGTTGTGGGTGCTGTCCTAAGAATTTATGGTGTCCCATCCATTTGTCCAGATTCCTTTTGAACAGTGTCATAGAAGTACTCTGCTTTACATGAATTGGAAACCTATTCCAAAGATGCGGCAGTTTCTTGGAGACAAATGAGGCCCTCCAGCATGTCCTATTCAAGTCACAGGACATATTTAGGTCCTTGGAATGGGTGTAGCTCTAGTCCCATTTGATTTATGGATATGCAGCAAATTCATTAGGTTTGTATCAGAGATTGCTCTGTAAGCTAATCATAAGTCCAGCCTAAGAAGTGTATACAATACTGAGTATAGTGACAATGACTTTAGTTATTCTGTGTAGGGCGCATGCTGGAGTCCCTTGGCATACTTAGTTAGAAACCTCTGAGGTCTCTCCAGTTGCTGCAGGTGCTTTGTACATTACATGCCAAAAGGGGCATTATACTTAATTATGGGCCTGATTAGTGATGAGTATAGAGGGGTTATAACCTCCTTTGCTCTAGAGGTGATGCCTTTGCTAATTAAGTGTGCTATGTAGAAAGCCTTCCTTACTACAGTAGACACATGGTGGTCAACGTTAAGGTCACAGTCTACTTGCGATCCCAGATTGGTTACCACTTCATAGGTATATTGGGTATTGTTGTTAATCTGATAGTGTGAAGGGACATTGTTTTTACCAAAGGGAATGATGATGCATGTCTTTGCATTCAGTTTGAGACCATGATTAAAACACCAGTTGTTGGACTGCTTAAGACCCTCCTGAAATATACTGACATAATTTGAGGATTCAGTAATTACACCCAGTTTGCAGTTGTCCACAAACTTGGTCAGCCACAGCCTTTTAGTTTTGGCCTGAACTTCTGAGAAGAATATACCAAACAGTATGGGGCCCAGCACTGACCCTTGAGGCACCATACTGGTGAGAGGTCAGCTGGTTGATGTGGAGTCACCCACTTTGATAGTGTGTAACCTGTTTGTGAACCAGTTAGCAGCCCATCTTAAAACAGAGTGGTTTACATTCAGTTTGTTAAGTTTATCGGTAATGCCTGAGTGTGGGATTGTGTCAAAGGCCTTTGCCGGGTTGCGGTATGCTATGTGCGCAGATTTGCCCTCATCAATGGCCCTGGTCACATTTTTGAAGAAATCCACCAGGTTTAACAAGCAGGATCTTCCCTTTGACAAAACTGAATTGGGGTCAGATTCAGGGTTTGCAGGTCACCTATGTCTTTATTTATGAGGTCCATGATGATACATTCCATGGCTTTACATATCAAGCTGGTCAGACTTATGGATCTATAATTTCCTGGGTCTGTTGCTAAGCCACCTTTATGGAGGTGAATAACTGTTGCTGTTCTCCATTCCACAGGAACAAAGCCAGTGGTTAGACTGTGATTGAATAAGGTACTTAATAGTGATGCTAGTTCATGTTTTAGTTGTTTAGAAGACATCCTGGGATGCCGTCTTGTCCATAGAGGCTGTGTCTTTTGCCTAAGACAAGGCTTTAATCACCTGCTCTTTGGATATGTAGCGTGGGGGTTGGGGGAGTTGGGGGTAGGTTCGCAATAAGTTTGGAGGGGATAAGGGGTTGAAATTTTTGCCAAATCTGTCCACTAGCAGGTTTGCTATCTCTGTGGAATCAGTGTGTGTGATACCGTTAGTGACTACTTCGGCACATGCTTAACTTTTAGGCTACGCACTTAGCTGTAAAAGGCATTATGATTATCCTTGGCTGTGATTGCTAAGTTTTTCTCAAAGATACCCTTAGAGAATTTGACATGTTGTCTTATTTGCCTGTTGAGGCTGAGGAGGGTGATTTCCATTGTCAGGGCCTTACCTTAGTTCTCTTAGACAGCAATGTTTTGCATTTGTTGTAAAATTTGTTGATGCTGGATGTCCACCAGGATGGCTTTCTGTTTTTTTTACTTAGGGCTCTGGCTTTGATTCCGTCTGGAACAGCCAAGTCTATACACTTACACGCATGATTGTATAGGACTTTAGTGCAAGCTTTGGTGTAGTTACTACTTCCAGCTGGGGGTGGGGCTTGGAATGCATTTATACCTTCCTCTAGGATGGTATAGTTTGTTTTGGTGAAGCTTTTAAGTCTGATTTCACCTTTTATGAGTTCTGGTGTGAATGTCAGTTTGAAGACGACTGATTTGTGATCAGATTTAAATAATGAGGGTCTGACAGTTTTGGTGGTACATCTGTTTGTCATGTTAGTCAGGACCAGATCTAGTATGGCTGTTCCTCTTTTTGGGGTTTGAACAATTTGTTCCAGGGCATTTGAGTTAACGAAGCCAAGGAACATTTGTACTAGTGAGTTAGGGCTAGAGTAGGTTTCCCAGTTGATGGGATAATTGACTAGAGTCTTTGGCAATATTTGGATTGACTCCAGTTTGATCAAGTAGGCCTCTTGCACATCATGATCTGTGGAGAGGGATCTATAACTAGTTATGACTTGAATGGCAGTCTTTCCCACAGTAATCTGAACTTGGATTAACTCCATGGAGTTGTCCAATCTAACTAGTCGGGAGATGAATTTATCTGTAATGTAGATAGAAGCACCACCTCCTTTGATTTTCAGGCCTCATTTTGTGGTCTGAAGATGTGGAAGGCACTGTGGCCTTGCAAGGCCGGGATACTGTCTGAGGCTTTGAAGCAGTTATCTCTGACTGCACAGGCATCTTCATCCTCCAGTGGTAGAAGCGCTTCCAGGGTGTGCAGTTTTTGGTTTAAGCCCCTAGCCTTTAGCAAAATAACACTTATTTTATTTTTTTTTTCATGTCTATTCTAACTGGTGTGAAGTATAGTCTACTTACTGGAGCTGTTTTTTTTTTTCCAACAAGCAGAAGTAAGATAAAGCAACACCAGGCTATCGTGAAACCAGCAACAGTTTATTCAGGAAAAAGGCACATGCAAAGGTGTAAGCACTTTCGCAGTATTACAACTGCTTCATTAGATGCATAAAATCTATCTAATTCAATGGCTATTAAATAACAATGTAAAAAATTCACATGACATCCTAGTAAAACTCTTAAAAAGATAACATTTTAAATATTTACAGTATTAATAGTAAACAGCTATAAAAAAGTGAATGTGTATAAAAGGTGGGGGGTTGAGAGGGAGGACCTGCTTTCAACATTGGTTTCATTGGTACTTTATCATTAAGTCCTGACCCTGTATCTGCTCTTAATCTAATAATCCATTTGCTTTCTAAGCACTTTTTTCATTGCTAATATCACCTCCCCTGAGACTTTCTGGCACCATATCTATAACTTGAAACCTAAATACATGCTCTGGGGAAGTGTCTGCTGCATGTTTAGCTAATGCATTCCTAACCATAGTATTTCTTATATCATTCAGATGTTCTCCTACTCTTTCTTTCAGTCTTCTGTCCGTTTTACCTACATAAAATTTACTGCAGGTTTTATACACTGCTAGGTAAACCACATGACTGTTGTCACAAGTTGCCCCCACTGAAAATGTATAGACCTTGTTCTGGTCTGGGTGAAAAAATTCACCTGCTTGATCTATATAACTGCAAAAACTGCAGTTGTAATAAGGTCTAGTATTATTTTTATTTTTATAAGAATCATGTCATTGTTTCCTGCTGTCATACCCCATAAGACTCTTGGGGTAACATAGCAGCTGACCTAAAGATTTATTTTTCTTATATACTATGTTGGCACATTCACCTGTTATAGCTTTCAATTCTGTACTTGTGGTCATGACACCCCAATGACACCCCAATGTTTTTTAATAATGTCAACTACACCTTTAGAGTCCTTAGAATGTGTTACTGGTACCCTGCACCTAAGCTCATCTATCCTATTCACACATGCAGGTGGATCTGAGGAAAAATATTACCTTCATTCATTCCTTCTTCTTTGTATTACTTGGGTGCAGGGTACCAGTAACACTGCGAAAGCGCTTATGTCTTTGACTGTCCCTGTTTCCTGAATAAAATGTTGCTGGTTTTATGATAGCCTGGTGTTGCTTTATCTTACTTCTGCTTGCTGGATTTATTTTTTGGTTTGAGAAGCATTTATTCAGCACACAATGGTATTATTGGACTTTTTTTTTTTTTTTCTTTCATATTGATGTGACCAAAGGCTTTGATTTAGTTATTTAGTTTCCTTCCCTGACCCCTCGCCTATACAGTTTCAATGCTAATAAAGACGTCTTCTGGTATATTTATATAAAATACAATTATAACTTTAGTTTTATTTGTGTTTCTTTATTTATGTTGAAGTCTTAGAATAATTTTTCTTTTTTTTGTATTTGACATGCCAACTAACAGTTACAATACAAATATATTTGTAATATGTTTTTGTTTGTATTATCATTAATATGGCATTCTTTTAATGGTGCCTTTTTACTTATGTTAGTAAGATGTGCAGATGTTGTAACATTTGGAACAAAGCATCCCTTGTGTACCATGTGTGTTCTTCTTCTTCTGCCTTTCACACAGGCTGTAACTGAAGTGGGTCAGGCATCAAGGATCTGTCAAGGAACCTGGTTACGAAAGTGTCAGTAAGTAAATTAAATAAACACATTTCTTCCCACTTTTCAACTTGGTGGGCATGGACCACTTTGAAGTGATTGAGTCATTAGTAAGTAGGCAAAAGACAGATTACAAATTTAATTAAAACCCTCTGTTTATTTGTACAAGGATGGCGTATATCACCACTGATATTTTTAAATCTTTGAAGAAACATTTTTAAATGGATGAGTTTAAAATGAAGTAGCGTACATTAACCAAATGGTCTTGTAAGATGAGAGCGAATACACATTTGGGAAAAAGCTAATGTAAAGAGCATAAAGGTGCTGTCGATAGCTTTCCTTTTACCAACTACAGTTGAGCCCAAACAGGCAACGGTTTAAGGAGTGAACTAAGAACAAACCATGATATCATATTTTAGGCTAGGTCATAGTATGCAATCGTTTCTTATAAACTTAGATGCTGATCATGCTGCCAAAGCTTTTCTATGCTCAATATAAAATGTGACTTAATTTTCTAGCAGCAGTTTAAACATCTGAAGGTAGTTTAGTGCTTAACCTAGTTTACTAGGCACTGAGTATATGTTATGTGAATATCTGTTTTAATGCTGCTCAAAGCCAGAAGTCTAAACCTCAAAATGCACGCACTCAAGGCTCTCCTTAGTATGGAAGAAATCGACGTATGTGCAGTGACAGAAACCTGGTTCAAGGCTCCAGAGAGCACCCCAGCACTACCAGGCTATATCTCCTACCATACCTTTAGGTCCCAAAACCAGGACCAGAACACAAAAGGAGGGGGTGTGTCCGTATTCATCAAGAACACCCACACCTCCAGGTTAGTAGCACAGCACGTGGAATCTGAGACCATCCAAGTGCAATTGACAGCGGGTAAATTGACTGTTCAATTTATAGCTTGCTACAGATCTTCCACCTTGTCTCAGGACCCTCACGCAGCATTCCTGAGAACATTAGAAAGTATGAAGATTCTACCCAACACCATGCTACTGGGTGACTTCAACTATCCAAACATTGACTGGGAAAACTACTCGAGCTCAAATGCCCTAGCCCAATGCTTCCTTGAGTTTATAAACTCAAATGCCCTTGAACAGCTGGTCACCACTCCCACAAGAGGTGACAATGTACTGCACCTGGTCATCACCAACATGGGGGACCTATGTCCCACACCTGAGGTAAACTTGTCATTGTTAAGATCAGATCACAAACTAATCACACTGGACATCCAGATCCCGACCCCCCCCCCACCCCCAGTCAAGGAAATCAAGGTAAAAAATTTCTCTAAAGCCAACTTCACACTCCTCAAGACCGAGGTGGGAAGTTTCAAAGCTCCCAATCAAATGGAAAATGATGACCCATCGGTAAAATCCTTTACAAGTGCATTCTATGAACACCTTCAAGAATGCATGGACTGAGCCATCCCAAGTAAAACCAAGACCAACTCCTCAAAAAAGAGAAAGCCAGTCTGGTGGACCCCAGCCATAAATAAACTTTACAACAGAAAGAGGAAACTCCTGCAAGATAGAACAAAATCCCAAAATAAGAAGGCATCTCTGATTAACATCAGTAAAAAACTGCGCTCCCTCATTAAATCATCCAAGGCCAACTTCGAAAGAAAAATAGCCAATGACTCCAAGGATAACCACAAGGCCTTCTTTAACTATGTCAAGAGTCTAGGGGCAAACTCTCAAATATGCTCCGAGCTAGTGCGTAATGGCCATAAATACACTGAACCAACCGACATTGCCAACATCCTGGCTGACAAGTTCAGTGCAAACTTCACCACCCCCTCTCCACCAAAGGGGCTAGCACCCATCCCAGAAGAATGTGGTGCTCCACATATCTCAGACACACAAGTAAAGACAGCCCTTGCAAAGGCCAAAAACACAGCATCAATGGGACCAGATACTATCGCAGGTTGTGTCTTACACATGCTTCAAAATGAACTACCCCCCCCCCCATCTCAAATCACTATTCAAACTCAGCCTCTCTACAGGTTATGTGCCCAAAGAATGGCGTACAGCAACAGTCGTACCACTCCACAAAGGTGGTGCCACAACTGACCCTGGGATCTATCGCCCTATAAGCTTGACTAACTTGGTCTGCAAAGCCATGGAACGCTTTATCATGAAGCTCATTAACAGGGACATTGGGAACCTCCAGACACTGGACCCCACCCAGTTCGGCATTGTTAAAGGCAGATCTTGCCTCCTGAACTTGGTTGACTTCTTCGAAACAGTCACCAAGGCCATAGATGAAGGGAAGGTGGTCCACACAGCTTATCTGGACCTCGCTAAGGCGTTCGACACCATCCCACACTCAGGAATCATAAACAAACTCACCAGCTTAAATATCAACCCCTATGTAACAAGATGGGTTGACAAGTGGCTCTCAGACAGAACCCACACGGTAAGAGTGGCAGGCGGCATGTCTGACTCTAAACCAGTCACAAGCGGAGTCCCACAGGGCTCAGTCCTGGGACCCCTCCTGTTCAGTATATATTTCTCCGAAGTACAGGCAAAGGCAGAGGGACTGTGGCTAACCAAGTTTGCAGATGACTGTAAACTGGGTGCAATAATTGACTCTCCAGCTGACGCAGACCTCCTGCAAAAGGGTCTCACAGAGACAAACACCTGTGTCAAAGTCACGGCCTCAAGCTAAATGCCAAAAAATGCATAGTAATCCCATTTGGGAAAAACAAAGTACCTACAAGCTACCACATAGATGGGAATCCACTAAGTACAGAAGAAGTAATTAGGGACCTGGGTATCCAAGTAGATAGCATGCTCTCCTTTGATAACCACATAGCCAAAATGGTCAGGAAATCCTTTTATGTGTCTCACCTGATCACAAAGGGTTTCTAATTCAGAGCCAAGGAGGTGATTGTGCCCCTTTACTCCTCACTCATTAGGCCCATAATAGAGTACAATGCCCCATTTGGGATGTACCTCACTAGACACCTGCAACAACTAGAAAGACCATAGAAGTACCTCACTAAGAGGATTAAGGGCCTAAGACAATTACCCTATGAAGCACGACTAAAAAAGCTCCAGCTCTTCTCAGTCGCTTACCGTCTGCTCAGAGGTGACCTATGCCTGACCTATAGGGCCATGTCAAACCTTGAACTAATGGACATGCTTCACCTCAAAAAAACGAGATCCCTCAGAACCACTCGTTCTAATGACTTGAACCTATGTACAACAATAAACAGGACATGCTGGAGGGATTGATTCTTGTCCCAGCGATTCCCCTCACTCTGGAATAGAATCCCAATCCATATTCGACAGAGCTCCTCTCTGACCCTCTTCAAGAAAAATCTTGTTGAGTGGATGGGTAATCGTAACTTCTACCCTGAGATCACTTCAGGAGCCCTGTTGACAGAGGCCCAGGTTACTAATCTAATGGGGGAGGCGAAAGCCATCACTCTGTGGCTAGGCTTATAAATGCCCATGGGCAGATAGCCTAGTACTTATCTATGTACTTATATTCATGTGAAAAAGAGTTCTGGATAGCCACTTCCTGCTTTTTCAAAGCTACTTATCTGTAAATATAGTTATTTATTTGAATACATGTTTCTTCAGTTATTTATCTGACAGTATTTTTCCTTCTTATACTAAATATTTTGTTTTCTGTTTAATGACTGTTGAGACAGAATTCTTCTTCTGTCAACTACCATTGTAATATAAAGAGAGGGTTTCAGGCCCAGTTTTACGGCACAGATAGTCCTGACTTTGATTCAGATAAAATATATGAATTAATAACTTGGATACTAGAGGATCCAGGCAGAGAACAGTGAGAGTGAGTAGCAGACACCAGTTTACCCATTCTAGTGGTAGGGAGACAAACCGACTTATTCCACTACTACCATATAATAGACAAAGAAAGGAACGTGGCATTTACAAATCAGTCAGGACACATGCTTGGCTTTGACCAACACAAAATATGTTTGCATGATAGCTTTCGTGATATCAGTAGAAAAACATCCACCCCCAGGAAAAGCATTGCTGGGTATCATATCTCTGAGCACTCATGTCAGCCATTGTGGGGAGGGAGTTAATGCTGATAAGAATAAACTTCGATTGGTGCCTGCATGACAGCCTCTTAACGTTAGCACTCACCACAGAGGGGAATGGATGGGAAACATTGCAAGAAGCACATTGGTTGGTGGGTAGTAGAGGAATAAAAAGATACAAAGCAGTGATTGCCAAGATGCATACAAATAAATCCTGTGTATGTCACTTTGTAACCCTGTTGCCTTCTTTTTACACTTACTTTTTTAGTTCAGAAATGAGAGTGGATTTCAGTTCCAACATGCGTATGGATTTTTATTTAATTATAAAAAAAGGGAAGTTAGAGTTTCAATATGAAGGCATGCATGTTTAGCCACCCCTTTCTATTTTAGCTGATATGCCAAGAAGCATAAGAATAAGTGAACAATTTAAAACCACACACTGAAGCTCATTAATAATGCTTACACAATATATTTTTGGATGATTTGCATCATTTGTTGTTATTATTGTTTCAAGAGAAGAGCGTACCTCAACTGTTTGCCAGATGTTTAACTTCATCGTGGTCTCTGGTGCAAGTAAACATGAATTGCTGACAATCACTAAAAATAATAATAATAATTGTGTAAAAGACTGTCTTAGGGTTTTCTAACAGTGTGATTTCCAAAGCAGAGCAAAGTGAAGCCCAAGAGGTGAATAGTGATATCTTTGTCAAGGACACACATTAAGTAGTTATGATTGGAGATACTTATTTTTTTATTTTTTTTAGTGCCCAGAGCTGTATCTGCCCCATGTGGTGCCAGCGACAGACAAGAAAAGGAAATGAAAATAAAGCATTTTACAGCTTTGAAAGCACTAAAACACTTAGCACAGGCAGGCAGACAACACACCACACACCAGACACAAGTGACGGGGCGTGTACGAAGTGAACAGCTTTATTACTCTGCCACCATTTTTTCTGTGCACGTCCATGTGAAACTAAATTGTCTAATAGCTTTTGAAGCTCTGTAAATATTTTAAACTGCTGTATGGAGGCTAGCTTTTACTCTGTCACTAAAAGGTGTTAAACAACACTTTATTAATTACCTTTCTTACATCAGAAACGTGCTTAGCAAAAGTGCACTTTCAAAAGTCCAGCAATGATAGCATCTTTATTTTTATTATTTCCAAAGTAAATTCCCGGTTCTTTTATTGTAAAAAAATTAGGGATAAATAGGTTTAAACTTTTTACAGTGAGAAATAACCTGCTTATAGTGCACATTATTGTTCTCATGGCATTTGATTCCAGCAGTAGAATTAACATGCATTCATGAAAAGACACCGGATACATCCTAGCAGAGCTGTTAACCAGAGGAGGAGGATGGAGGCTTCAATCTGGTTGATGCAAGTACAATGTTCAGTTCAACAAAATTAAATGCAGAATTTGTGTAAATATGTATCTGATAACAGGTGGAAGGGTGGCATGCACAGCCACAAGCATGGAGGAGACACACTGATTTTATCTTCCAAGCAGTATGCGAGTGCAGTCCATTCTGAATGTCATGTGAATTCCATATGGTGGTGGTAGAAAGACATGCCAGAGTTGGTATTAGTGCATGAGAATAGTTTTGGGATGTTTAAGTTTGTAAACACTGCATTACAGGACATATCAGCAAGAGAGCAGTGTACCCACATAGGTTCATAAGTTGCTACTAGGCTATCGGCCCTAGGGCCTATACAAGCCTAGCCATAACAATTCCCTGGCTATTTCTTCCCACAAAATTTACTTCCTGGATCCCTGTCTAGCAGGGCGACTGACATAATCCCTGGGGTGAATTGTTTTCTCCCATTCAATCGTCAAGGTTCCTTTTGAAGAGGGCCAAAGAGGCGCTCTGCTTGACATGTATGGGCAGTCTTTTCCAGAGTCTGGGAAGTCTCTGGGCCAGGAACCTATCCCTCCAGCATATTTTGTTTATTGTGATGACAAGGTTTAGATCCCTGGAGCATGTGGGTCTGAGTGATTGGGATTTCTTTAAGTGTAGCATGTCCAACAGCTCTGGGTTGGACATGGCCTTGTATGTTAAGCAGAGATCGCCTCTGAGTAGATGATATGCGACAGAGCATATCTGGATTTTGTTAAGGCGGTCAGCATAGGGCATCTGCTTTAGGCCTGTGATTCTTTTAGTGAGATATTTCTGCGGCCTTTCCAATTGTTGCAGGTGTCTTGAGAGGTGCATACCAAATGGGGCATTGTATTCTATAGTGGGTCTAATGAGGGATGAGTACAGTAGGACAATGGCCTTCTTTTTTCTGGATGAAAAGCCCTTAGTGATGAGGTGTGCCACATAGAAGGATTTCCTGACTCTTGTAGCAATGTGGTTATTGAAGGTAAGACCACTGTCAACCTGTGTCCCTAAGTCTCTTATCACACTTTCTGTGTTTAGTGTACTGCCACCTATGTGGTAATTCATACGTACATGTTTTTTCCCAAAGGGGATAACTATACATTTCTTGGCATTGGCTCTGGCACCAAGCATCTGTTTCTGTAAGGTCCTTTTGTAGAGTATCCACATCATTTAGGTTCATAGGTTCATAGGTTCATACTAGGCTATCTGCCCGAGGGCATTTACAAGCCTAGCCCATAGTTTTGTGGCTTACGCCACCCCTTTAGTATGGGGAACTATACCCATTATTTTGCTGTGCCTCTGTTGAGCAGTGACACTGAGGTAATCCCTGGGGTATATCTGCGATCTCCCATCCATTGGTCAAGATTTCTCTTGAACAAGGCCAGCGAGGTGCTCTGCCTCACATATACCGGAATTTTATTCCACAGCATAGGGAGTCTTTGGGTGATGAATCTATCCCTCCAGCGTCCTATTAATAGCCGTGTCGAGGTTTAAGTCTCCTGCCCTTGTGGCTCTGACGGATCTAGATTTTTTGAGGTGAAGCATATTCATCAAATCTGGGTTTGACATGGCCTTGTATGTTAGGCAACGGTCACCTCTGAGCAAGCGGTAAGCGACTGAATAGAGCTGGAGTTCTTTCAGTCGGGCAGCATAGGACAGATGTTTGAGACCCTTTATCCTTTTGGTGAGGAACTTTTGTGGCCTCTCCAGCTGCTGCAAGTGTCGGGTCAGATACATTCCGAATGGGGCATTGTACTCAATCATTGGTCTGATGAGTGATGAGTATAGGGAGACTATGACCTCCCTTGATCTAGATGAGAATCCCTTCATGATAAGGTGGGCAATGTAGAAGGTCTTCCTAACTACTTTAGCTACATGGGTGTCGAATGACAGACTACTATCAACCTGGGTCCCCAGGTCCCTGATAACTTCTTCTATGCTCAGTGGATTGCCACCTATTTGGTAGCTAGGGGTAACCTTGTTTTTCCCGAAGGGTATGACTATGCATTTTTGGCATTTAACTTTAGGCCATGGCTCTGGCACCAGTTATCCGTTTCTGTGAGACCCTTCTGAAGGATATCTGTGTCAGATGTGTTTTCTACTATGGCGCCCAGTTTGCAGTCATCTGCAAACTTTGTCAGCCATAACCCTCCTGTGTTTGCTTGTACTTCGGAAAAGTAGATGCCAAACAAGAGTGGGCCCAGGACTGAGCCCTGTGGTACACCACTTGTGACAGGCTTTGAGTCTGACATGGCGCCAGCGACTCTGACCCTGTGGGTTCTGTCACTCAGCCAGTTTGCAACCCATCTTGTGATGTATGGGTTAACATTTAAGCTGATGAGTTTTTCAATGATACCCGAGTGGGGTATTGTATCGAAGGCCTTCGCCAGATCGAGGTAGGCTGTATGGACTGCCTTTCCCTCATCAATGGCTTTGGTGACTGTTTCAAAAAGTCAACCAAGTTTAAAAGGCATGATCTGCCTTTGACAAAGCCAAACTGGGATGGATCCAAAGTCTGCAAATTCCCTATGTCTTTATTTATGAGGTCCATTATGATCCTCTCCATGGCTTTGCAGATAAGGCTTGTCAAGCTAATGGGCCGGTAATTTCCAGGGTCGGTGGAGGCACCGCCTTTGTGAAGTGGGACCACAGTTGCAGTGCGCCACTCCTGGAGTGCGTATCCAGAGGTAAGACTATGATTAAACAGCTGTCCTAGCTGTGGGTTTAATTCCTCGTTGAGTTCGTGGAGCACACAGCCGGGACACCATCAGGTCCCATGGATGCTGTGTTTTTGCTTTGGAGAGAGCAGTTCTCACTTGGGCGTTGGAGATGTTTGGGGGCTGCAATCGCTTGGTATAGATATCTCTCCTTTTGGGGAGGGGAGAAGTTTGCACTGAACCTGTCAGCCAGTATGTTGGCAATGTCTGTAGGATCAGTAATCTTCACATCATTTTGAACTAGTTCTGAGCATATCTGGGAGGTTCCTCCCAGGTTTCTAACATAGCTAAAGAAGGCCTTATGATTGTCTTTTGAGTCTTTAGCTATTTTTCTCTCAAAATTTGCTTTGGATGATTTTATGAGAGCTCTTAGTTTTTTACTTATAGTGATCAAGGGTGTCTTACCTTTTAAGGATTTTGTCATCTGTGAACTTAGTATTGGCCTGTACTTCAGAGAAGTAGATGCCAAACAAGAGTGGTCCCAGGACTGAACCCTGAGGTACTCCACTTGTCACTGTTCTGGAGCTAGGATTTGGAGTCAGCTACATTTACAGTGTGGGTTCTGTCAGTAAGCCAGTTGGCAACCCATCGAGTGATGTAGGGATTATTGCCCAGCTTAGTAAGTTTATCTATGATTCCAGAGTGGGGGATGGTGTCAAAAGCCTTGGTGAGGTCCAGATAGGCTGTTTACCCTCGTCCACAACTCTGGAGACTGATTCAAAGAAGTCAATCAGGTTCAGGAGACAAGATCGGCCCTTCACGAACCCAAACTGGGTGGGGGTCTAGTGTTTGAAGGTTGCCAATGTCTTTGTTTATAAGCTCCATGATAATACGTTCCATGGCCTTGCAGATCAGGCTCATCAGACTGATGGGGTGGTAGTTCCCGGGATCCAAAGTGGATCCCCCTTGTGGAGTGGGATAACTGTAGCTGTGCGCCACTCAGTGGGCATGAAGCCTGAGGTGAGGCTATGATTAAACATGACACTTAGGTGACGTGCCATTTCATTTTGTAGTTCATGTAGTACACAGCCGGGATATCATCTGGTCCCATGGATGCTGTATTCTTAGCTTTGGAGAGTGCGTTTTTTACCTGTCTGACCGTTATTTCCAGAATTTGGCAATCTTCCAGTATTGAGATGGCCCATTTAGGGGGTGAGAGGGGGGTGAAGTTGGCACTGAATCGATCTGCCAGGATATAGGCAATATCCTTGGGATTAGTATACTTAATGCCATTCTGTTGTAGCTCAGCGCAGATCTGAGCATTGCCATTTAGATTCTTAACATAGTTATAGAATGCCTTGTGATTATCTTTGGAATCTTTGGCAATTTTATTTTTGTAACTAGCTTTGGAGGATCTTATGAGGGATTTCAGCTTCTTACTGAGGCTGGTAAAGGAGTTTTTTGTTTTGCATCCAGGGATTTTCCTCTTTTCTGCAACAGTTTCTTCCTTTTGTTGTAAAGTTTGATTATGGCAGGGGACCACCAGATTGGCTTCATTTTTTTGGAGAAGAGCATCTTGGTTCTATTTGGGATGGCACAATTCATGCATGAGTGGATGTGCTCATACAGTGCCTTAGTATAGGACTCAGCAGTTGAACTTTCAGTTCCCATCTGCCTGGGTGTCATGACATTTGTCACTTCTGACTTGAGTAGCATGAAGTTGGCTTTGGAGAAGTTTTTTATGGAGGTTTCCTTACTGGGGGGGGGGGTGGGATGTGGATGTTAAGGGTGATTAGCTTATGGTCTGACCTGACCAATGAGGGGATGACCATAGGTGTGGAGCATCAATTTCCCATGTTGATAATGACTAGGTCTAGGATATTGGATCCCCTGGTGGGACAAAGGATTAGTTGATCCAGGGCATTGGAATTTATGAATTCCAAGAACTGTTGGGCAAAGGTGTTGGTACATGAGTAGTTTTCCCAGTTAATGGCAAGGTAATTGAAGTCACCCAGTATTAGGGTGTTTGTAACTTAATATTTTCCAGTATGTTTAGAAAGGTGTAGTGAGAATCTTGGGGCATGGTGGGGGATCTTTCGCAAGCTACAATTTGGATTGCAGTCTTACCTAGTGTTAGTTGCACCTGGAGAATTTCAGACGGATTGTGTTGGGCAACTAGCCTGGTGGTGTGAATATCCTTGGTGAATATAGACACTCCTCCACCTTTAGTGTTTCGATCCTGGTTTGGTGGCCGAAAAGTGTGGTAAGAGTTGTAGCCTGGTATTGCAGGGGTGCTCTCTGGAGCCTTGAACCAGGTCTCAGTTACTGCACAGATATCGATGTTCTCCATTTTTAGGAGTGCCTCGAGAGAGTGCATTTTGAGGTTTAGACTTCTAGCATATGCTACAGCAAACCACCATGATGGAGAGTATGATAGTGCAGGATGACTTGGGTTTGTAGATCATCTGTTGAATCCTTGTCCACAAACAAAGGAGATGCATCAAATTACAGCCATTACTGCCAAACATGAACAGTAATTATCGACAACTGAATCATCTATGAGACAACAGAATGAGTTGAAATAGTAGCCACACGCTCCAAAAGTATTCCTGAGATACAAATACAGTTGAAGACACTGAAACAAAATTTAGAAGACATTGAACTCAGAAAATGATGTAATAATTTAAGATTTATTGAGCTGCTGGAAATAATAGGGGCCTGGATAGTATTAAATTTATCAAGGAAGAGTTAAAAAACTACTGAGAGGATCATTTGCCCTGGGGATCAAGAGTGCCCACTGCATCACACCCAGTTCATTACCGACAATGCACCCAGGCACTTCATCAGCAGATGTTTGCATTATAATGGCTGGGAGACAATTCTAAAATGCACAAGATTTTTGGGGCTCAGCTTGTTTTTTGCCAGTCACCATGTCAACATTGCATTCAATTACAGTGTAACACTGTACAACAGAAGAAAGGTGATATCTGCATACATCAACAAGTGTCACAAGCTGAGATGCATGGTTAAATACAGGTTTACTGCAGAATTTTCTTGTCTAAAGCAGGCTCCAAGTGATTGTTTACCACTCCTCATGATGAAGTTTAGGAACAGGCATAGGAAGACTTAAGCACTTCATCCATTTCTATAGAAGAGATAAGTGTTGTGAAAAAGTCATGGGCAGAATCCACAGAACTGGAGAGTCACACGGGCGGATTTGATAATACCCTAGATTGGCTACTGAATAATTGTCCCTTGCCAGGAATCTGCAAGGATAGAGTACACTGAAATTGCTGGAGTTTTGGTCTAGTAAAGACCAGGGACCTACTTTAATCATTTTGGTTTTGCCAGTCATTAAACTGAATTAACTATCTTAGATTTACTGGAAAGAAGAGATAAATCATGTGTAATCTAAGACCCACTTTTTTATGATACAGATTTGTATATTTTTAAGTATGCAAAAGGCTTATCTACTTCACTGCTTGTTTTTTTTTTTTTTTTGCATTTACTGGAGGGGAGAGAAGGAGTTCTTTAATGGATGTCGTGGGACATTACCTCTGGCATGGACTGTCCATTTATCTGCTGGTGTTATTTAATGAGTATAATTTACTACGTGCCTTTTTCTTTTCTATTTTTATTCTAGGTAAAGGATTTAGTGAGTGAATTTAAAGCAACCATTCTTAGTAATGTATCTTCTTAGGGAATACAAAATAGCTCAGTCTCTACTTTATCTCAAGCGAATATACAAAGGTGGCAATGACATGAAATGTCAAGGGACCTTCAACTCCATTTAAAAGCATGGCTTTCTTACACTTTTTGCAAATAGATTCACCAAAATTATTTTACTGCAGCAGACCAAGATTAAAAGAAAAAATGCTCATAATTGCTTGCCCAAATTGCAGGGGAACACACAGACTTGCTGTGGAACTTCCTCAAAGCGGAGATAGCAATTTTACTACACAGGGCATTAGGCTGGCCTATGTTGCAGCAGTCCCAAGACAGTGAGGGGAAATAGCTGACATAAATGCTGCAGGCTGGCTTTGGGCAGATGGTGCTGTCCAATTTCTATGATCCAAATGAGGATGAGAAGAGTCCCTAATTGGAGTTCAATAGGGCAGCAAGGGAATCAATCCTGCCAAATTGTACAGTAATGTTGTGAGGTGACTTTAACATGGTAATGAAAGATAAACTAGCTAGACTCCCTGCTGGGGTAATTAGACTTCTGAAGGCTACTCATTTACTGCACTCTATAGTGAATGGCTACTGGCTTAGCGACATGTGGAAAGTGCAAAACCACACAAAAGGGAATGACTTTCCATGCACTGGTATCTTGTCGGGGGGGGGGGGGTTGCTCATTACTCCTAATGAGTTGCATGCATTGATTATGGTTATATTATCCTTAGAGAATAAGGAGCCAGTTCTGCTTCAAAGGAAACAAGATAAACTTCTCCTTAAGCGAGAGAGATTTAAAAAGAAGTTGAGTTTGTGGATCAAAACCTTCTGGGACAAGAAGAACAATGTTGTGGATAATATTGTCACAACATGGGGCAATTTAAAAAGAGTGTAAAATCTGGCTAACACAATTTAAGAGAGAGAGAAAGAGAGATCAGCAGATGTAGGCATAGCTTTTTATGAGATAAAGTCCAGGAAGAACTTATTTTCCTGGCAGATACAAGAACTCAGAAGGAAGTACAAGACCATGCTTAGCAGTGAATTGCTGATAAATAAGAATGGTATAAATTATTTTCATTGGGCCACACACATTACTCCTCAGAAGCTTTTATCAGGAAAATTTAGAGAACACAGAAAAATTTAAAACAAACAATTATTTATTCCTACAATGAGGAATACTGAAGGGATCATGTCCACACCACCACAGAGGTAAATAGGATTCTAGCAGAGGAGTACCAGTCAATTGCCAAGATTGTTCGGACAAGCCAGATGGAGATCATGAACACTTTTTTGAGGGACCTAAATTCAGGGCCATACCTTCATCATACCTTCAGTGACAAGGGTTCTAACATTATGGGAATTGCCCTTCTTACGTTTGGTCAAAATTATTTTCCTTTCATTATAAAGCTTGTTGCTATTAAGGTTCAGCCATGTGGATTTGTTTCTGGTGTTTGCCCTGCACTTGCTCAAATGGGGTACAGCTGCATCTATGCAGTTATTTACATGCTGGTATAGTGTGGTGATGTACATTTCTGTATGTTTAGTGGAGTT
This sequence comes from Protopterus annectens, assembly GCF_019279795.1. NCBI lineage: Eukaryota > Metazoa > Chordata > Ceratodontiformes > Protopteridae > Protopterus > Protopterus annectens. Next base: position 866,536,527 of record NC_056727.1, on the reverse strand, counting down.
AACTGGGTTTGGTGGGGAGTTGAAGTTTGCCAATGTATCACTTAGGATGAGGTAGTTTGTCTTAATGAAATTTCTAAAGGGTGAAAGGGATCTCTGGTTTTAGTTTTATTTCAAAGGACCCTGCTTCATGGTCAGACCTAACATGGGATAAAGATACACAAGGGATGATACAAGATGCCTCCACATTAGTAAGGTCAGGATCCAAGATGTTTTTCTCCCTAACGGGTACTCTGACTAATTGTTCCAGGGTCATTTGTAATAAAGTACAGGAATCTTTGTGCTTGTGTACTCGTGGTGGTGTAGATTTTCCAGTTTATAGTCGGATACTTTAGATCATCTATGAAAATGGTATTGGGTTTAATACTGAGTGATTCTAGTTCCTGTAGATAGGTGTTGCAGTTTTCTTTTGTCATAGAGAGAGTCCTATAGCTAGCTATTAGTGCAGGACCTTTCTGATAGTTTTGATGGTTTCTATAACTAGGTAATACATGGTATGAGACCTTTCTTATGGTAACCCAAATGGATTCAAGTGTGTATAGTGTTTGTGAGGGATGTGTTGGATTGTGTGACCATCTCTGTAATTGCATGCCTAGATCTATTGATACAGTTTCTCAAGCCAGCCTATTCTGGTGGCAATACTTTCAAATAAGGGATACATTACGGCATTGTATTCCATCAATTAGAATTATGGTCATGTTTCAGGAAAACACCATAAGCTTTATATTAATCAGGTCATCTCTCAAATTAGCGGTGCTAGAGAAGATGAGAAGGAAGTGGGAGAAATGTTAAAGGAAAGCCATCCCCAGAAGGATTGTTAGAAAGCATTCAGAGTACAACTCACAGGTGTCAACCTGAGCTTTCCAGATTTACAATGGCTAAACTACTGAATATTTGGCAAATGTCCCTGTGGATCTGGTGTGGACAGTTGGATCTACAGAGAGCAAATGATGGCAGTAATGGCCAGGAAACACCAAGGACTTTCACCTGATATGGGATAGCCTGAGCCTGAGACCTCTATGAACTGTAATGATCCACTCTGTAGGGTTTCTAGCTGAGCAGGAAATACTGCATGGTTCTATTGTCACATTTTGGTTGCTGGTTATTGGAAATGAGGCACTAAAAAGTCCATTAATAGAAAGGGAGTTTATTAAGAAAGTTATTGTTACTTAGATACCTTTTATCTTTCATGTTGGAAAGAAATTCCAAAGAACTGGAAAACAACAATGCATCAACTTGATCATAATCTGAAACGAAGAACATGCGCAAAACTGGATATGGAACATTGGAATCAGTACTGTAGTGTCTTTTTATATGTTTTGTAAATAATGTATGAAGCATTATTTATGTTTTTCTTCTCTTCTAAAGTTGTTTGACAGCTTTTCTATTAAATAGATATGCATGGTACTTGCTGGACAATTTTAGTCATTATCCTGACCAAAAACAAACAATACACCAGATATAAAACCTGACTGATATCAGATGGAAAAAATACCAATTAGAGTACTAACCATGAAATATCCTATGATAGTCAGACATTGAAATATATATTTTAAAAGTAATTGCAAAATAAAGAAGATGACATAAGGGCAAGCATATAGGTTCATAGGAGGTCACTAGGTTAATGGCTGTAGAACCCTTACAAGCCTAGCCATATTTATCCTGAGTTGCCCCAATTGTCAGTGGTTAGGTGAGTGAAGTTCACTAAGGTCAGGGTTATGATAGTTAATACCAACATCCTCTGTCCAGGAGGGACAAGGGCACCTCCCCAGTAGTAAATCTGCGGTCACCCTTCCATTGATCTAGGTTGCATTTGAAGAGGGTTAATGAGGGGCTCTGTTTCATGTGAATTGGAAGCTTGTTCCAGAGAAGTGGCAGTCTCTGGGAGATGTACTGTATCTATCTCTCCAGCATGACCTGTTAATGTCAGAAGCTGTTAAGATCCCTGGAGCGAGTGACCCTCCTGCAGCTTGATTTCCATCAGGGTTGGGTCAGAGACTGCCCTATAAGTCAGGCACAGATCACCCCTTAACAACCTATAGGAGACAGAATACAGTGACAGGGCTTTCAGTCTTTCCACATAAGCCTTTTTTGTGTACTCTGTAATTTCTTGGTGAGAAACCTCTGTGGTCTCTCCAATTGTTGCAGGTGTCTGGAGAGGTACATGCAAAAGGAAGCATTGTACAGAATTATTGGTCTGATGAGGGCAGGGTATAATGGAATTATAAGATCCTTAGATTTAGGTGCAATGCCTTTACTTATAAGATGTGCCACACAGAAGAATGTCCTTACTACTGTTGATATGTGATGGTCAAAGTTCAGATTGCTATCATCCTGAGTACTCAGATCATGCACCACTGGGTGAACACTTAGGGTTGCTGTTTATAACGTAATTAGCAGGGATGTCAGCTTTCCCAAAGTGAATAATAATGCATTTCATTGCATTTAGCTTTAATCCATAGCTTTGGCACCAATCATTTGTCTGTGTTAACCCTGTCTGCAGTATATTAACATCATTGGGTGACTCAATGATTGCTCCAGTTTGCAATCGTCAGTGAATTTGGTCAGCCACAGGTCATCCAAGTTTGCCTGAACTTCTGAGAAATAAATTCTGAACAGTAAGGGGCTTAGCACAGAATCCTTTGGTATGCCAGTGATGACTTGTCTTTTGCGAGAGATGAAGTCACCCACTTTGACTGTATGTGCCCTGTAGGTGAGTCAGTTGGCTACCCATCTGTTAATATAGGAGTTAATTGGGAGAGTATGTCTATAATACCTAAATTGGGGATTGTGTAAAATGCCTTGTCTAGGTCAATATAGGTAGTATGCGCTGCCTTTCCCTCATCCAGGTCCTTGGTGACTTTCTCAAAGAAATCAACCATGTTTAACAGGCATGATCTATCTTTAATGAATCCAAACTGTGTTGGGTACAGAGTTTGGAGATTACCTGTGTCCTTGTTAATAAGATCCATAGTGATTCTTTCCATGGCATTGCAGATGGGGCTAGTCAAGCTTATAGACTTATAATTCCCAGGGTGGTTAATGGTCCCCTTTTGTGCAGAAGGATTACTGTTGCTGTTCTGCATTTCATTGGAACATAGCCACTTTGCAGGCTGTAGTTAAATTAGGGATCCAAGTGGGTCTTCTAGGTCGTGTTTTAAGTTGTTTAAAAGGCAACCTGTGATATTGTCTGGTCCTATTGATACTCTGTTTTTGGCCTTGGAGAGTACTGAGATGACATACTATCTGAGAGATAATAGGCTGAGAAGTGGTGGCAGGTATACTTTGGGGGATGACTGGCAGGGGGGAAGTTTTCTCCATATCGGTCAGCTAGAAGGTTGGCTATTACCTCCAGTTCAGTACGGGTGGCCATCCACAACCAGTTCTATACATAGCTGGGTATTCCCTTTTAGATTTTAGGTATAGTTAAAGAATGCCTTGTGATTATCTTTAGCTAGGGAGGCTATTGTTGCATCATAATTAGCTTTAGAGGACTTGATAAGGTCTCTAATTTGTTTGATTTAGCTAGAGAAGGATTTCTTCCTCTGCTGAGTCAGTTCCTTTTTGTTCTTGGACATTAGTTTCTCTCTTGTTGTATAGCCTGTTTATACTAGTTCACCAGGGTGGCTTGTTTTTTTGGTTTTAATGTATCAAGTATAGCTGATTTAATGCATCTGCTTAAGTGGTTATACAGAGCATTGGTGCACACCTCTGCATAGAAGTCTATGTTATTTGTATTTGAGGGGCTTTGAAAGTTCTTATACCATCACTTACTAGGAGGTAATTTGTTTTAGAAAAAGTCTTAAGCATTTTTAAGCCTGATGGGGTATCTGGTCTTATAATTACATAGAATGAGACTGATTTATGGTCTGATCTTACCAGGAAAGACATCACATGGGGGGAGCTGCAATGCTCTCTCATGTTAGTGTGTGCTGTGTTTAGGACATTTGAGCCTCTTGTGAGTATACTGGCTAGCTGCTACAGAGCATTTGTATTGCAAAGTCCAAGATCCTGTGAGCCAGCATGTTTGTGGTCGTGTATGTTTCCCAGTCAATGGTAGGATAATTAAAATCATCCATGAGTAAGGTGTTGGGTTGTATAGCAAGTGACTCCAGTAAGTGCAGGTATGCAATATGCTTTTCCTGCTTCATGGTGGGGGACCTATAGCTAGCTATGATGTGGTAGAGGGCTCTGCCTATAGTTAATTGGACAGTGAGTAGCCCAAGAGTCATACTCTTTGACCATTCCAGAGGTGTACCTACCCATAATGAAGATGGATAAACCCCTCCTTTGCTTCTTTCTTGCTCCGTTTGTGGTTTGAACATATGGCAGGCATTGTAGCACTACACAGCTGTGGTGCTTTCCATGCCTTTGACCCATGTCTCGGTGACTGCAAAGATGTTAGCATCTTTCCAAGTGAGGAGTACTTCCAGGGAGTGCAGTTTCTTGTTTAGACAGCAGTATCTTGTGTTTATATGTAATAAGATTACTGTTGAAAGGAAAGGGATAAAAGATGAGGCATTTAATTAGACAAACTTTAACAAAGAGTTATGCATATCAACTGACAGAAAGTTTTCAGTGTGTGTGTGTCAGAGCAAATGCAGGGAGGCAAAATAGTTCTGAAAACCGATCAAAAGTTGAAGTCATTTTATATAAGTTGGTACAAAGAGTGTAATTCTCATTAGAAACAGCAAAAAAAGAGGTCAGCAAGAGAAGACTTCTACAAAAAATGTTAAGAAAAGAGAGATAATGAAGAAATATATGAATGTTTGTTTTTCTAAATATTTTTTGCCTCTTGTGCCTGCTGACCGTCAAGCTATTGTTCTGTGGTTTTCCCATTCACTCCACCTGTCCAGGTCAGCTGACATTGTCCTCCCATTTCCAGATGTCATTTGCCTTACAATAAACTACCCTTACTGACTGGGTGCCATAGTGGGTGAATCCTGGTGGTCACCATCGTCCAGGCTCGTGCTTCAAACACCCCTTCCTCATGTCAGTAATGTTTCTTTCTTTCATTCTCCTCACTTCATCTCATGCTTCCCTTGCCCCAGGGGTGTGAAAGTCTGACTTCAGACCCCACCAAGACTGGAGCCATGCAAATTCAAAGGTGAACTCTAATTCTTCCAAGGCTAGAGGCTTATACTGTAGTATCCCAACTGTCCTTAAGACAATCACTCTGTCGGTGAGAGGAGATATTTTCTATACATGACAGTCCCATCCCTTGGTGGCTGATGCAAATAGGCATACTACAGTGGGAAACTGTTACACCTACTCTCCTAAAGCATGCATGCTATAAAAGCTGGAAAATCAACAGGGATAGAAACAGTAAAAAAAAAAGAATGTAACAAATTGAAATAACAAGGTGAAAAATTAACTAGCTTCCAAGGGAAAGCAATGTTCATTCTGAAATATGTATTTTGTCTGAGAATTTCTATAGCTATTACTTCAAAGATGATGTACATAACTTGAGAAAATCATTTCATTTTGCTTATGTTATAAAATTAGATTTTGTGAAAGAATTTGCATAGATTTCTCTGCATCCTACGGGTTTACTCTTTATTGTTTTGCTGTAACAGATGACTTGGTGGCTAGAAAGATGTAATACTTAGCATAGCAAATTGTAGAGCAAGGTTTTAAATAGGAAGAGCAGTTCCACAATGGAAAACACTGCTGTCTTACAGGGAAACACACTGATGGCTTGAAATGGATATAAGCATGCAAATGAAGTGATTTGCAGATATATAGAATATAATGGAGTTCTGATTATGTAATGGTCATGCATATTATATTGCTAAAAAGTAGAAAATTATTGCCAAAGCAGTTCTGCACACAGGCAGTAATAGACTGTTAACTCTAGCAATTTTTAAAGGCAAAGACATTCTAAATAATCTACTGACTGTTATTATATTTGTCATATGGGTTTGATTCCCTCAGCCCTAATTTGCCTACTTTGTGACCTTGAGTAAGTCAAACAGACATTATTTATTGGTCACCCCTGAAAAGGTATTGTGTATTTAGTGGCTTTAGCTGGATAACAAATTGGCATTATCATTATGTTGTGTTTATTGACTGAAGAAGGTACAGTCTTTCATACTAAATCCTTAATTTCCATCATTAAAAAAAATGTTGCCCAGCATTACAATGTAAATATGTTGCCTTAAATTTAACTACCATTATAAGACTGGAAGCATGTTATACCTGGAATGCAAAATAGCCTTAGAATACCAAAGGTTTCTAAAGGGTCTCCTACAAACACTGCCCTAGTCTCAGATGCCTTAACACCAGATTCTCTCAACCAGGGACCCAAACATCTTGCAGCTGTCATGTGCTGCTGCTGCTGCCCACTGCCCATGCTTTTTCCAACATAGTGAGTTCAGGCAAGGAACAGCTCCCATGTGCAGAGAGGGAGCACATTATTCAGGTGTGGCAGCCGTGAAGAGGGAGTTGAATGTGGTAGGAGTTCATCTTACATTTTCAGCAATACTGATATACACTTAGGGAGTGGGAAGGAGTTTTAGGGTTAGGGACTGGGAGGGTTATTCAGGATTAGAGAGAGGAAGTGGAGTTGTAGGTTTAGACAGTGATCGGGTAGTATAGGCTTGGGGTGGGTTTAGCTTTTTAGAGAGCAGTTTGTTCATTTAGATTTAGGGAGGGGTATTAGAATTTTAGGTTTGGGAGCAATGGAGGAATTTGCCTTTAAAGAGTGGGAGGGAAGTTTTAGGCTTGGGCAGTCAATGGGGACTTTAGTTAAAACAGTAGTTGGGAATTTTTATAGATAAGGTTAGGAAGTAATAACTCGAGTTACTGTTAGGGAATGGGTGGCAATTTTTTTTAAGGTAAGAGTTAGGGTGTGGTTGGGCTATACAGTTTAGTAGGGTCAGTGGTGGGAGGGTGAGGTAATTAAGTAGTATAAGGCTGGTGGAAGTGAGTGCGCTTGTTTAGAGCAAGTGGAAGTAAGCAAGTGTGTCATGAGCTACTAGTATGTGACTTTTTACAGAATATTTTGTTTAAAGGTACCTGCATCAGTGATAAAAGCTGCACTCAGAAGTGTGTCTGCATCTGTACCCACAATAACGTGCATGCAGCTTTCAACGATAACTACAGGGTATGTCAACTGAGGGAAATAAGAGGAAACAAGCTGGGAGGTGAAAGAGTATCAATGTACAATGGAATTAATTAAAAAAATAAAAATTATCAGATTTGGGTAATACTTATGATCAAACCATGGCTGATGCAATATTCCCCAAATCTGATGATAATTCATCATGTGAGCTTTATGTTTGATGGTATGTCTCACTATTTCTAGGTTATGTTGTTGATAAATTCTGCATCACCTAGTCTTCATTGGTGATTTCTATAGCATTAAAATATAGTTAAATTTTAGATTAAGATACAATATACTGACAAATGCAAGTATTTTGTTATAATGGCAAATCCCAAGTGACCAAACACAGCTGATAGAGTACATTACATCATAACTCACAGTCCATTGTATATTAATGCTAGTATGCAATAGTTAGGATGTTTTATGGTTTAATAAAGGTAGCTATCATTTGTTACATATGCACACGCATACTGTTAAAAATTATAGACCAATAACTTGCCTTCTGACGACGTATAAACTATGCATGGGAAATGATGCCATCAGTGTTTATAGTCATTTAGAAGGAAACTGAATTATGACAGTAGAACAAATGGGTAATAAAAGAAAGTGATATGGAACAAAGGATCATTTGTTGTTAAATAAAGTCATAGTGGAGAACTGTAAAAAAGGGGAAGAATCTTAAGTATAGCATGGACTGACTACAAAAAAACATTTGATACTATCACACATTTGTGGGTAAAAAGAATGCTTAAAAGTGTATAAGATACATCCTACACTGATCAATTACATTACAGTGAGCATGAAACAGTGGCAGACCACATTGCAATTAAGCCATGATAAAGGACAAATTATTATCCCAGGGATAAAAATTCAAAGGGTGATATTCCAGGGTGACTCTCTGTCACCACTGCTATTCTGTCTTGCCCTTAACCCTATAAGCTGTCTGCTTAACAGCTTAGGCCATGGCAATAATTTGGCTCCTAGAAAACAAGAAAGTGTAAAGACTTCTCATCTTCTCTTTGTTGATGATTTAAAACTGTATAGCTCATCAGATGAGGAGTTGAAAGTACAACTGCAAGTTGTCAAAACGTTTTCATATGATATAAGAATGTAATTTGGTCTTGATAAATGTGCAAAATCAACCTTTAAAGCAGGAAAACTGCAGCACCAGCAAAACATCAGTTTGGGACAGGAATGTGATATAAAACAACTTGAGCAAGAGAGAGTGTATAAATATTTGGGAGGTGATGAAGGATCAACAATGAAACATGAACAAATGAGAATAAAACTTAGTAAGGAATACCTGAAAAAAACTTAAATTAATCCTGAAAACAGGGTTGACATCTAGAAACAAAATCCAAGCTCTAAACCAATTTGTTCTTCCTGTCCTGACTTACAGTTTTGAAGTGATTGACTGGCCCCAAAACGGGTTGGATGGATTAGACAGGAAAAGAAGAAGGATGATTCGTGCTCACCAAATGATTTATAAAAATCAGTGCATGCAAAGATTATACATTCCCTGTTCTGAAGGAGGGATGGGCCTCCTTGTAATTGATTACATGTAAAGATCTGCAATCGCAGATCTCCACGCATATCTGCTGACCTCACAAGACCTAAATGTAGTGAAAGTTTTAAAACATGAGGAGAAGAAATCTAAGATAACTCCTCTGTGTAATCTAGCAGAAGCATATTAGAGTAAATCAGGAATGGAAATCAAACCAGAAGTAGATAAAAATCAGGCAGCAACTGAATGTGCCAAAAAAACAAAAGTAATAATTTAAGGTGAAGGGCAGATAATAAGGCAAGAAATGCATAAAATGCATAAATATAGTTGCAAGTACAGAAATCTTCTGGAAGAACCTCATGTTGATTAAGAATTAATGCAAGAATGGTTAAAGAGAAGAGCATTTGAACCAAGAGGTGAAAGGTTAATATTGGTGGCCCAACATAGTGGGCTACATACACGCTGGTTTACAAGGTCCATTGAACATGTGGGAGAAACAGACAAATGAAGGTTTTGTAAAACCAAATTGGAAACAGTCACACACCTCGCTGCTGGTTGTGACATACTAATGGCAGAAGGACTGTATACTGAAAGGCATAATAATGTGGCAAGACTAGCACTGAGGATTGTGCAAACACTATAGCATTGAAGTGACTGAAAAACACTGGAAACATGAGCTACAAGGCATCATAGAAAACGATGAAGTCTACATCACATGGGATCACCCATTACCAACAGTTCAAATGATAGATGCTAGAAAACTGGATATAGCGGTCCATGAAAAGAAGTCAAAAGTAGCATTGGTCATTGAAATCACCACACCCAGTGACTACAGTGTCTTGCATATGGAGAGACACAAAGTCATAAAATATCAGGATTTGCAGGCAGAAATGAGAGCAATGTGGAAGAAAGATACCCAGACAGTTCTAGTAGTAGTAGGAACAATGGGTCTTATAAAAACAAATCTACAATTGTATTCACATATGTTACCAATACATGTAACCCCATATGCATTGCAGAAGGAGTCATTATTGGGCACATTGCGGGTGCTGGGAAGAGCACTTTTGGCTGACATCAAAGATTGAAACAATACTAATTTCTTAAACTTTTAACTGTACTTTGACTTAGGAATGGGGTCCATTCCCATCAAGGTATTAGAAACCCAAAAGATTTGGAGAAATTAAATTAAGGAGTTTACAGTCCCCCTTCCATCAGCAGTTAAAGACATCCATGAGGAGAACTGTGTATTTACCTAAGCATGGAGCGCTGTGCATAACAAAAATAAAATATGATATTAATACGAAAATCTACTTAGAGGCATGGTTATTTGTTAGATGCCAGTGGCTAACACTCTGTACATCCATTAGTGAGTGAGTGAGTGAGTGTGTGTGTGTGTGTGTGTGTGTGTGTGTGTGTGTGTGTGTGTGTGTGTGTGTGCGTGTGTGTGTGTGCGTGTGTGCACATGTGCCTGCGTGCACTCTTTTCATACAACAAAATGTGCTGACTGGAAAAAGGATTTAGGTGTGTTTTTCTTTGCAGTTAACTGTCAGCATAAAAATGATGTGCCTTTGTAATCCATTGTTGATAAGCAAGGGAAAGAAAAAGTTGTCCTTACTAAGATGAGTCAGTTGTGAAATACTAAAAATAATTCAGTATGAGGAACAAATATTAGATGGCTTTGTGTTTATTTATATTTTATGGTTAGAATCAATATATAGTGTAGATAATTTCTTAAATGCCTCTTTGACATTGACAGAAAACTACTACAGAAATACAAGATTTAGTGCATAACTTTGATTTTAATTTTTTAAACGTCCCAACCATGGATTTTTCAGTTGCAAACCTTTTCATCAACTATAATAGTTAATTAGCTGCTTCCTGTAGGAAGGATACAGAGTGTGGTTCCGTTCATCTTTGATTACCTATTAGATGAACAGAGCAAGGCACTTGGTGAGGCAGATTTCCCAGGTCGCTGCTGAAAAAGGACACTTGTGTCCAATTTTCTTAACTAGTAAGCAAATGTATAAAATAAACAGTAATAGTACACTAATCACAAATGGTTTGATGATATTGCTTGCATTGTTTTTATATGTACACAGAAAGAAATCATTATTGATAACCATGGTGCAGAGGTAGATGTCAGGGTAAATTGGTCATGTACTCTTTGCTCCTTCATTGGTTCATTCTGGTGCCCAAGATCCTCATGTTTTTGTTATTCCTTCACATTCATTCCAGAAAGTGTGATATGAAGGAAACAATGAATTCCTAATCAGTCTGTTTCCCAGTGCATCTGTCTGTATTCTTTCAAAGCAAATATACTATTGTATAATTCTTAAATATAGAAAGTTCTGAGATTAATGCTGTCTTGAAGAGGAAAAAGGACTTGTTTTTATTTCACCCCACTGCTTGCTTCTGGTCATCATGGTAACTGCATTCACTAATTAAACTTGGATCATCACTGATGTTTTTATAAACATCCTTTTAGTACTGCAGCAGGTGGCTGGGTTATTTAGATATTTTTGTATGATAAGGTTTAGAAATCATTGTGCCTATAATATACTATCAAAGCAAAGTCAATTCTTGTTAATATGATTTCTTTATAAAGACCAATAAACAAGTATTATTTGCAATCATAATATCAAGCCAAAATATTTTTGCATCAGGCTTTTCATCTCATAGCCCAAAATGCGAGAGTTCCACTCCTATGGCCCTTCACCCACAAATAATTCTAATAACAAAACCTTGTAAAGCTTTATAAAATGCATTTTAACAAAAGTTCCCCTCTATTGCCCAGTCAATTTTGAACATTGATGGTTATATTACACATCAGACAGATGACCAGATGCTAACTAATACATATTTAAAATGTTAATAATTGATGCGGTGTCCCAAACATTAACACCAAAAAACTGATTTAACACCAAAAGTGACCAATCGAGTGACATATTGGAACTAATCTTTTATTTTGACAATAACAAGCTCATCTAGTTGAATTTTTCTGAAAGATGAAAAAAAAGTTGAAATACCTCATCTTGACTTAACAGAAAATAACTCAAGGCAAAGAAAAACATTTTGGCAGGTGAGTCCATTCGGGGTAGGGTGGTTTGCTCTCATCCCTGCTTATATATATATATAGACACCAAGTCTATGTTTGCAATATTACAGAGATAGAGCACTCCAATTCAAGTACAGAATCACTGATCCGTATACAGGGAAGTCCTTTTCATTATCCATGATAATGCTTGAAAAAGCAAGACTCAGTAAACTTGTTTTTGAAAACCGAGGCACTGAAGTAGAGAAATTCAACTAAGAGGCTCACAAGGAAATGTCAAGTGATAGAATGGACTACAGCACAAAAGATGACCAAAATTCATATATTTAAGCTGATAATGTTCAAGGGAGCTTGATACTTCCACACTCTTGTACCAGACAACTACCCTCCACTTACAAATTTCTCCTCAAAGTAACTAAAGATAATAATAGAGCAGGTTCATCCCTCTACTCTAGCACTATAGCAAAATACTGGAACAAACTCCCACCCCCATCACAGCCACAGCTTCTATACTTGAATTTAAAAAGTCCTTAAAATCACATTTGTTGAGCTCATGGCTCTGCAAATGTAACATTACAGGCTAATACTAAGACCCTCCCTTCCTACTCTCTCTTTCTGCTTTCATGTGACCATCAATTACACTTTCACCCCACTTCTCTCCTCTCATTTCTTACATAATTACATCTAGCCATGTCTCATCCTTGTTTACCCTTTGACAGCCGCTAAAATGTAAAAGATACTTTATAATGAAACTAAGATTGCTGTTTCCTGATCCTATTATATGCATTTTGTTATATGATAAATATTGCTATTCATCATTTGTAATTTGACTGTGTGAACTAAATTGTAAACTATTATTGTTTATGTAAATATTATTTGTGGAGCTTTTCTCCCCGGGCCACCATTGAAAAAGGCCCCATGTCCATTCGGACTTTCCCAGTAACCAAATGTAAAATAATAAATAAATAATAAAATCATCATCAGCATCCCCTTTTTCCCATTTTTTTACATGGGGTTGGGATATCGTGTTAACTGTCGCTATCTCTCTCTCGATTCAGTGCCACACTCCTGCCTTCTTCAACAGTCATGCATGATTGTCACAGATCTTCTTTCACACAATCCATCAACCTCTTTGCTGGACATCCTCGCTTCCTCTTACTTTCTTCCTGTGTGTCCCAAATCTTCCTCACCAGATTGTCCTCTACCTTTCTGTGCACGTGTCCAAACCACCATAATCTGTTCTGTTTGATATTTTCTGCAATTGGAGCTAGTTTGGCTTCTGCTCTTATGTTGTCATTTCTTTGTTTGTCCCATAATGGCATCCTACCACCCTTCTCAAGCACTTCATTTCCATCACCTCTAGCTTCTTCAACTGCTCTGCCTTTACTGCCCAGGTTTCTGTACCATACAGTAGTACTGGTCACACCACTGTCTTGTACATCTTACTTTTCAGCTTCTTTGGCATTCTTCTGTCATAGACTACACCTGACACTCTATGCCAGTTGGCTGCAGCCCCTCTGATTTCAGCTTTGACCTCTTCATTTAGACTTCCCTTCTCCTCAACCACCCCTCCCACATACTTGAAGCTGTTTACCTGTTCCACTAGCTTCCCTTCTATCTCTAGTCTCAGCTTCTTCTGAGTTTCCCAGTTTGCTGCCATTACCACTGTCTTATCTGTGCTTAGTTTCATCCCATTTGCCTTCAGTTTTGCATTCCATTCTCCTATCCTTTACTGAAGTTCTATCTCAGAGTCTGCCTGCAATGTCACATCATTTGCATACAGCAACTTTGTTGATGTGCCCGCTCTAACCTGTTTGCTAATGTCATCCATCACCACTATGAATAGCAGTGGCATCAGAGGTGAACCCTGGTGTACACCCACTCCCACTGGGAACCCCACTGTGAGGCCAAACATTGTTTCTGTATCTGTGTATCAATCATCCTCTCCAGAACCTTCATGCAGTATAATCGGACTTTGATGCTTCTGTACTGCCCACAGTTGTAGATGTTTCCTTTGTTCTTGTACACTGGCACAGGTATGCTTATTCTCCAGTCATCTGGGATACACCTTTCTCTCTAGACTCGTATTAGTACACTCAGGAGCCATTTCTCCCCTATCTCACCCAGCATCTTTAACATATCTGCTGTGACTTCATCTGAGCCTGCTACTTTCCCTGACTTCATTTTCCTTAGTGCTGTTCTTACTTCTTCTAGGGTGGGCTTCTCTTCTTCTCTCATCGTAGGCTGTTTCTGGGGCAGTACAGCTTCTGTGGGGTTTTCATCATTCAGAAGCTGCTGGAAATATTCCTTCCATCTGCCTTTGATGCCCTGTGGACTGGTAAGCAGGTTGTTGCTGGCAACCCTTATGAAGGCTGTCTGATAATTTTCTTTATCATTCTGTCTTTGCCTTGCAAACTGATATAGCTTCTTTGTGCCATTTTCAGAAGTTGGTAGAGTGTCTCCGATGCCCTATTCTTTGCTATTGCAACTTCTTTCTTAGCTTCTTTGTTAGCCAACCAGTAGTCCTTCCTAGCTTGGTCAGTATTTTATATCTTACATTTCTTCCTGCACTCCTTCTTTCTTTTGCTGACATCCTGGACTTCTACATTCCACCACCACCTTTCCTTATGTACCTTATCTCCATACCTGATTCTGCCACATATCTGTTCTGTAGTCCTCACACATGCTGTTTTTAGGCACTGCCATTCTTGTTCAACTCTACCTATTTCCTCCTCTTCTTGGGGTGCTAGAGCCATGAGTAATTCCTTGAACTGTTGGACTTTCTCTCCAGTCAACTTTCAAGTCTTCAGCCTGGTCTCTGCTGACCTTAGAACCTTCTCTAACCACTGCTTGCAGCTGATTGTGGCAACTAGTGGTTTATGCTGTGGGCTGACTGTTTCACTGGGGATGACTTTGCAATCATAGATTCTATCCCAGTGGCTTTTCCTTACTAGGAGGAAGTCTACCTGAGATGCATGTTGGCTACTGTTGTATATGATCTTGTGACTGTCTCTGTTTCTGAACCATATGTTGGCTACTAGCAAGCCATTTGCCAGACAGAAGTCTAGAATGGCTTTTCCTTCTTTATTCCTGTTGCCCCACCCATATGGACCCCAACAGTCCTCATATCCTGTTCTGTCTGTCCCGATATGTGCATTCAAGTCACCCATTATCAAGACCATTTCATGTTGCCCTGTTTTATCTAGTAGGTCCTGCAACTGCTGTCTAAATGCACTCTTTTCCTCACTATCACAACCCTGCTCTGATAGGGGTCAGGGTATCATGTTAACTGTCATCAACTCTCTAGATTCAGTGCCATACTCCTGCCTTCTTCAATACTCAAGCCTGATTGTCACAGATCTTCTTTCACACAGTTCATCCACCTCTTTGCTGGTCATCCTCGCTTCCTCTTATCTTCTTCCTGTCTGTCCCAAATCTTCCTCACCAGATTGTCTTCAGAAGCCTCTCTCTCACCACAATTCCTACACCATTTCTAGCCTCTCCCCCTCCTGAGTAGTAGAGTCTGGATCCCAAGCTAAGTGGCTTTGCTGCACTGCCCTTCCATCTCATCTCTTGGAAACTTAGGATGTCCAGCCTCGTCTGTATCATCGTGTCATCCACTTCCAAGCTGCATCCTCTCAGTCAACCTACATTATGTGCAGCAATTCTCAGTTTATGTTTGGCAGGTTGGTTGGTTTTACATCACTCAATAGAGCTATCTCAGGTAACAGCAACTAGACACTGGCTGCCAGTAACTTATTGACCCAGAGCTGCTGGGCTTTATGATGGACACACACTCGCCAGTAGGGGCACATATACCCCTCCGGTCCATGGTGTAGGTCAGAGTAGGCCGGGTCATCAACCCACTTATGACTGGCAACTACCCATGCCCATTTTGATGACATCAGTCAACATGACCAAATCACCTTGAGCCATATTTTACACCATTGAGTGGCTAGCCCTGCCACACTGAGAAGTCTGTGATCCATGGTCTCCTATCTTGAGGATACTGTGCACCACAGTAGATGCCCAAAGCTGTTGGTCTGTACAACTCTTCCCCCTATAGGGCACCATGTAGAGTCTATGATGCTGCCCACAGCTCCATGCATTAGTGAGTTTGAGATGGAAGCACTCAGCATGTTTTTCAGATGTGGGAGGAAACCCCATGGAGACACAGGGAGAATGTCCAACCTGCAAACAGGCATTGCTTTGAGGTCAGGATTGAACCTTGTACCTTGTGCATGGGAGGTTAAGACCTTAAGCAATATGTCAACTAGTCTCAACCACATACATACATACATACATATATATATATATATATATATATATATATATATATATATATATAAACTTATTGAATAATGGTATTCTACACCTCTTACACACTTTCTAAATAATTTAGTTCTTACACCACTTACATAGAATCTTGTTTCATCACAGCATAACTGGATTTGGACCTCATCCAGGCCGATCTGAATCCAAAGTCTCAGAGCTTCTCATAATTGCAGTCATTTCAGTTTCCACAGGTGGAATTAAACAAGGAATGAAACGTTCTGGAATACAGAGTTGGATTACATAGACTTGATGATCACTGGCACTTTGCTAGGAGACTAGCAGCGGCATCAAGGGGCAAATCTGTTGAATGTGTTGTAAAGCTACAGAAAAGAAGATACCATGATGTTATTTTTCCCATGTATGAATGGGTCTTGTGGATTTTGCTGCTATGAAAGAGCTTCTGATTTGTCCGAATATACCAGCTTGTTGGTGTTTGGTGTTTTCTTTTCTTCTGCCATTGTGAAAAAGAGATTATTTTAATGACTTGGCCTGCAGATATCATAATTAAAAGGGGTTTATTACAATGTATTTTGAGATATCAAATAAATAACTAACTCTAAGAGAGAGAAAACCATTTCAGATTATAAGTTGTTCCATACATGGAAATGTATAATTGAGTCTGACCTAACCCTTCTCACTCAACACTTTCACCTAATATATTTTAGTATGAAAATTGCATGCACAAGTCTTATTTTCTTGTATTTTATTAAAAAGCATAAATAACTAATCTCTTTGGGCTATTTTCAGAATCAGCCCAAGAAAGAAAACAAAAATATAGTGTCAGTGCTTTGGCGTTTAACTTACTCACCTTTGGTGGTGTAAGATCAGAAGGCTGTAGGTCTATTCCCACTCCAGGTGAGTAGGTTCCTGGTGCCCTGGCCAAATTTCCTGTAGTAGTAGACATATCACCTCTGGTCTCATCTGAAAAGAGGCAACTAGTCAAGTGGGACTAACAACAAAGGATAAATGAATATAAAATAAATTAACAGATCAAACTTTTGCATTATTACAAACAAGAAAGATGCTTAAGTGCCGATCTAATACTCGCACATGCATTGTATGGTGAAATCATACATTCTGTCAGTAAACATTCAGTGTAGAACTCTGGAACAAAGTATATTGCAACTGCAACTGAAAAGCATTTTGTAGATATCCAAATGAGGGAAATCTGATTATGGTAAAGAGTAGTAGAGATGACGCACAGTAGTTAGAGGGAAAGGTAGAAAGTGTGGGGGATGTAGAGTGGGAAGAGGGTAGAAATAAGGAGTATGGTACAAAACAGAGGGGTATAAGGGGATAGATAATAAGTTGGTTGATAAAGAAGGGGGTGAGAAAATCTGAGAAAATGAAAATATACAAATGAGGAATTTTGCATTTGCCATTGGTAGCATTACACAAATTATAAAATAAATATCCTGAACTGACAGCTTCAGTGAGCATGTCTTGCTTGCTGCCTCGTTAGAAAAAGGTATCTTCACATGACTTTTACATAAACAAAGCACAGATATCTTGCCGCTGTACTTGACACATTCTCTCCCCTGAGTTTAGCCATAGGAAAGATACACAATAGAAGAGAAACATATATTTGCAGTTGTCTTTTATTAGATAATGGCCTCAGTGCCGGTGAAACTAGGTATTTTGTCTGAAGATGCATTGAGAAAATAAAATGAATAGCGGAATAATTAAGGTATTTATGGTGGGTGTAATGGTTACGGTGTATATTGTATAGACACAAGCACAGGGTTTGATTCTCATCTGTAGGAAACTGGCTAGGCTTAAAATGTCCCCCAGTGGCAGCTAGTCTGGTACTTACCTATGCACCTGTACTTCATTTTTTGAAGTGTTTGAATTTGTTGTGAGTTTAGTTGTATTTACATGACAGAAGTCTTATATGTACAGATCAGCAAAGTCAGCGTGCTACAGGTGATTTCTACCTGTGTGTGGAATTCTGCAGTTTGGATTGAGAGATTTATTTCCCATCTCCTATTTCCAGGTTAGATCTATAGGATATGCCAATAGGCTATACTATCCTAATTCTAACCTTCTCAGTTTGTTCTCATTTTCTAACTTATGTGGATATGAGTTTTAGTGACGTGAGCCATAGACAATCGCCTGCATTCCTTATCCACTGCATGAAACACGATGAATAGATTTTGATAGTTGATACTTTTTTAAAAGCAGGTACAATTATTATGGTGGGGAGTCTTTAGAAACTCAGTAGCAGTTCCTATGTGATTCTGGTGATGGTTTTATTGGCACTTTATGGAAGGTGGTTTAAGATTCCTGCTGAGGTCGAGAGGATTCTGCACCAAACTCTGTTGTCTGTGAATTCAACATGGACCAAAGCCCCTATGGCAGAAAACAGTCTACCCAATACACTAATCATTGGTGACTCTGTAATAAGGTACACTGATGTCCCACTCACTAGGTTAAATAAGGATAAAGTTAAAGTCAGCTGCCTGTCAGGTGCCAGGGTTTGTCACATAACGCATGCACTTGGGTCTCTCCACAGCAAGTACAAGTATGACATTGTCCATACAGGTGTGAATGACCTAAGATGTACCTCCCTGGAATACATGAAAAGGAGGAGCTCTCGAATCTTGTAGTCCAGGCAGGTATGACCCTAGCCCTGAGTAGCATATTGCCGTTGCCTAGAATGATACCACAATACAAGCAGAAAATTATTGACTTCAACAATTGGCTAAGTTTCTGGTGTCATTCAAAGGGGATCCAGTATCTGTCTGCCTGGGATGACATGATCGACACACCTCGATGCTTTTCCAGAGATGGCCTGCATCTGTCACCCCTTGGATTCTGTATACTGGCAGAGGCTCTTGCCACCCCTATAGTGTCTTTTTAGGCAATACCCTAAAGACAAAATTACCACCATAACAACTGCAAGTAAATGCAACCTGAGGGTAATGCTACTCAATGCTAGAAGCCTAAATCTCAAAATGCACTCACTCGAGTCACTCCTAAAACTGGAGAACATTGATCTCTGTGCAGTAACAGAGACCTGGTTCAAGGTTCAGAGAGCACCCTAGCACTACCAGGCTAAACAGCATATCACACCTTTCAACCCCCAAACCTGGACCGAAGCCCCAAAAGAGGTGTGGACTGAGCCCCAAAGGCAGTGGCATATCCATCTTCATAAAGGATATGCATACTTGCAGACTGGTTGCTCAACATAATGCATCAGAGGTACTACAGGTACAACTAACACTGGATAAAACGGCAATCCAGGTTGTAGCCTGCTATAGATCCCCCACAATGTCCCAAGACTCTCACGCCACATTCCTGAACACTCTGGAAAGCATTAGGGTTCAACCCAATACCCTTTTACTGGGAGATTTTAACTACCCCTCCATTAGCTGGTAAAATTATTCCTGCTCCAACTCATTTGCCCAACAATTTCTGGAATTCATTGACTCAAATGCCCTGGACCAACTCATTCTCAACTCCATCAGTGGTAGAAACATTCTCGATCTGGTCATCACAAACATGGGGGACTACTGCTCTACACCAGTGATCAACTCCTCCCTGGTCAGATCTGACCATAAGTTAATCACAGTTGATATCCAAATCCCACCCTCACTCCACCATAAAGGAAACCACAGTGAAAAACTTCTCCAAAGCCAATTTTTAGCTTCTAAAGACAGAAGTGTCAAACTTCACATCACCCACACAAACAGGGAAAGGATGTATGACCACTGAATCATACACCAAGGCTCTGTATGAGCATTTACCCAAGTGCATGGACCAGGCCATACCTAACAGAACCAAGATCATGTACTCCAAAAAAGGAAGCCAATGTCATGATCTCTTGCCATTAAAAATCTCTACAACAGAAGAAAAAAACTGTTGCAAAAAAGGGCAAAGTCCCAAGACTGGAAAAATTCCCTTGTAAGTCTCAGCAAAAAACTGAGATCCCTTATCAAAGCTCCAAAGCTAGTTATGAAAACAAAATTACAACAGATGCTAAAGATAACCACAAAGGATTCTTTCGTTACATCAATAACCTGCATAACAATACTCAGGGGTGCTCTGAGCTACTGCGTAATGGCACCACTTATACTGAACCAACAGATATTGCCAACATCTTGGCAGACAGGTTTAGTGCAAACGTCAGCCCCCCCATCACCCCCAAAAGGGCCCATCCCAATGCCCAAGGAATGCCAAATCTCTAATATCATGGCTGCTCAGGTAGAAGCCGCACTATCCAAAGCCAAAAATACAGCCTCCATAGGACCTGATAATATACCTGGCTGCGTACTATATGAATTACAAAGGGAACTGGCACCTCACCTGAGTGCCCTGTTCAACCACAGCCTCACTTCAGGCTTTGTCCCCACCGAATAGCACACTGCTACAGTTATTCCTCTCCACAAAGGGGGAGTGACTGCTGACCCAGTAAACTACTGCCCCATCAGCCTGAAGAGCCTGATTTGTAAGGCCATGGAGCGCATCATTATGGACCTCATAAATAGGGATATTGGGAACTTTCAAACCCTGGATCCCTCACAGTTTGGGTTTTTGAAGGGCAGAATATGTCTTCTCAACCTGATAGACATCTTTGAATCTGTCACCAGAGTGGTCAATTAAGGCAAGGCAGTCCACACAGCCTACCTCGATCTGGCCAAGGTCTTCGACACTATCCACCACTCAGGGATTGTTGACAGACTCACCAACCTAGGCATCAACCCTGACATCATAAGATGGGTTGCCAACTGTCTCACGGTCAGAACCCACATGGTGAAAGAAGCATACTCCAAATCCGACTACCAGGCAGTCACAAGTGGTGTCCCACAAGGATCGGTCCTGGGTCCTCTCCTGTTTGGTATATACTTCTCTGAAGTTCAGGCCAACACCAAAGGACTCTGGTTGACCAAGTCCACAGATGACTGCAAACTGGGAGCCATTATTGACTCTCAAGCTGATGTCGACATCCTACAAAAAGGCCTCACAGACACCAACGACTGGTGCCAGAACCATGGCCTTAGGCTCAATGCCAAAAAGTGCATCGTCATCCCCTTCGGGAAATACTCAGTGCCCATGAACTACCACATTGATGGCAGCCCTCTCAACTGCCAAAATGTGATAAGAGATCTAGGGACAAAAGTGGTTAGTAACCTCTCCTTCGACAACCATGTGGCCACTGTAGTTATAAAGTCTTTCTATGTGGCACACCTCATTACAAAATGTTTCTCATCCAGGAAGAAAGAAGACATAATCCCTCTCTACTCATCCCTCATTAGACCCATTATAGAGCACAATGTCCCATTTGGCATGTACCTCACTAGACACCTGCATCAACTGGAGAGGCCACAGAAATTCCTCACAAAGATTATCCTAGGACTCAAACACATGCCCTATACAGGCAGACTCAAAAAAACTACAGCTATACTCCATCTCATATCGCCTACTTAGAGCCGATCTCTGCTTGGCATAAAGACCCAGTGTTGTCAGACATGTTTCATCTGATAAAGACTCAGTTCCTCAGCACCACATGGTCCAAGGACCTCAACCTCATTACCACAATAAACAGACCTGCTGGAGGGATAGGTTTCTAACCCAGAGACTACCCATACTCTGGAATAACCTCCCCATTCATGTCAAGCAGAGCACCTCACTGGCCCTCTTCAAGAAAAATCTTGATGAGTGGATGGGTAACAGGAAATTCACCTCCGGGATCATTTCAACAGCCTTGCTCACTAGGGGTACAAGGAACTAACATTCGGCAACAGGATGGGTATGTTCTTGGGCTAGGCTTGTGTTGGCTTCAGGGCCATTTGCCTAGTACTCACCTATGAACCTATGAAAAGCACAGTATAACAGTTCAGTTAAAATGGAATCAAACAACATCATCTTAAATACCGCCTTTAATGCTATAGACAGCGATGTGTACCTTAACTATAGAATGAATTGAAAATACAGCACTCAGCCATTCATGCAGTAAAATCCTAAGAGAAAACATTTTTCCACAGAATGTGCTGTGCCTATATACACACACATATAGAAATATGATACCCCACCATGTAAAACATGGAGAACTTAATGTTTCAGCCTGTAGTATAATGAGATCCGACTTTCAGAGTATCTTGTTGAAGACTGCCTTGAAATGTATCTAAGAAGCATCTTATGTCCTAAGTTTATATTTTGGTGTTGTTTCCTTTGTATAAAACAAGCCATTCTATCTATTTTCAAAGATAACAAAGTCAGCCAAAGGGATTCAGGGTAAAATTTCATAAAAGTATCAGTTATAGACACATTTCAGTAGTTTTGCTGTAACAAAAAATGCCACCCTATTACCCTTTAATCATTTCCCTCCATCTGACAGAACCATGCTTAGGCGAGGGCAATACTCACAAGTATATTTCAACAAAACCTTTTGAATTTAAACAAATCTTGTCATAACAAATTGAAGACGAATATGCTTTTAGTGTCATAGATTTTGTGGTTCAGTCTTCTCTTAGTAAAAATAGAATGGCATTATTTTGTTTCCCAGTTAACTAGAAGTATTTCACTTTTAAGACCCAGTCCCTTAAAGGTGTTGATATTAGATGCATTCTGTGTTCCTTTAAGATGCGATATGTCCAATAGTCTCCTACAATACCAAAATATCCATAAGATCTAAGCTATAAATAATTATTATTATATGCCAGTCATACAACACAGGGGGACATAGCTGGTGCTATTGCTGCAGTCACTTGAATCTAAAAAATGGCAAGTCAGATAAACTTGACATCTGTTGAGATGCACATATGTTTACACCAGGGTATCAAAAGTGCCATTTGTTAAGACATTAAATATAAGAGCTCTCTTTATTGTCTCATCAGAGATTTAACAATATAACCATACAGAGATGCAATAATATATCTGGCTGAGTACTTTCACATCAGGTTTTAGCATATTAGAAATGTACTTTGTCTTTTTGATAGCATACTGAAACTTTAAAATTCTGAAAACTGTTTTAAAAAGTACTATAATTAAACAATTTTGCAAAGCAGCTGTCCTCCTTTACACCCACCATGTCATTTTAATTACTTAGAGGATGCATTAATTCAGAGAAACATAAATATTTGCTTTTCTAACAAAATCCCAATACTTTCCTTTTCTCTGAAAAATGGCTGTTCTCCGGTCATTCATTCATGCACTATATACATAGTTGATAAAGGTTTAGGGTCACTAAAAGTTTAGAGCCTATCCTAGCACTCACTGAGTGAAAGACAGAGAAACTTATCCTGGACAGGATGCCAGTACATCACAGAATGTGTCAGGCAAAGACAGTCATCTGTAGACTCACACACACAGACACACACACACACACACACACACACACACACACACACACACACACACACACACAAATGCAAATCCTATGTGAAATTGAAAAAGGCTAGCAGTTCATCTAAGGCATGTCTTTTGAGAAAGGAAAGAAGCTCCAGCAAGCGGTAAAAACCTGAAAAGATACATCAATGACTTACAACACACAGAAGACCCTGAAAGTAAAAAATGAAACTGAGGACCAAGTGCTGTCTGATAATCATGTTATGTGCCTTACCACTGTGCAACCTGATGCCATCTCAAAATTAGTATAATAAGTATTTATATGAATGGAAGAACACTCATGTCAGGCAGTGGGGCAAAGTGCAGTACCATGCAAAAATGTTGTTGTGTCTTTTGGCTTTTCCCGGTTAGGGGTCACCACAGCGGAACTCCGGTTTGCTAATGATTGGCAGTAGATTTTTACGTGCCGAGTTGCCAGTCCTGACGCACAACCTTCAACGAAAGTACACCCATTCATGCTTGTCTCCACACAGAAGACGCTCTAGCTGAGAATCGAACAGGACAACATCATACAGTGAGGCGACAACACTACCGCAGCACCACAGTTCAAATTTCTCTAGCTTTTCCTTTAGTTTTTGTTTAGTGTGCAATATAACTGTAGTTGTTACACTCAGTATGTTTGCAACAACAGTCTCATTTTCAAACTCTGAGGCAAAACTCTGTGGGACTATATGGCCTGACCATTTCTTGTTAATTTAAATTTGTAAATTATTAACAGATGCCTTTGTTACTTGTGTTTTGAAGCATTTAAGCATTTCAGCTCCTCACTGAATACTGTGTCAGCTTTATTTCAGAGGCATAAAAATCATATGTAGTTCTCCCAATTTTACAAATAAATGATCATTTTTCTATAGCATTATTGCAATTGCAGCAGCCAGTGTCCTGATTTTGATGAGATGAATTTTGTTGTGAATGTATGCAATGTGCTGTCATGTATCCTAGTTTAGCATTTGCTTTCCTGAAGTGTAAGTAGGAAAGGCACACCCTTCGTGTTAGACACTCATTTTCAATAAAATGGCCTTTCTGGTTTAAGTACATTCTGCCTTTTTTTCTTGAAACTCCCTGATTTCTTCATGTTCTGTATTTGTTTCTTAAAAAAAGTAAGTTCGTGATCATTGCATTGTATTGATGTTAGCCTGATATTCTGCTCTGGCTAGTTCTGTCTTTTAGCATTGTCACCTCACAGCAAGAAGTTCTTTGGTTCAATTCTCGGCTAGGTTACCTTCTGTGTGGAGTCTGCTTGTCCTCCCTGTGTTTGCTTGGGTTCCCTCCAGATGGTCTGATTTCTTCCCACATTCCAAAGACATGCAGTAGGGGCACTGGACACTCTAAACTGGCCATAGGTGAGTGTGTGTATGTGAGTGTGTGTGCTACGGAAGAACAGCAGTGGCAGGGATAGCCACCAGTTGGTGTAAACCTTGGCTCTAGATATTCGTTACTTTTGGGGTGACACCCCGACCCCCTGTGCAAAAAATGGGAAAAGGGGTTGTAGATGGCTGGATGGACTTATATTAGACTGATAAAAAGAAGGCTGTAACCTGCTTCTGCTCTGATTAAGGAAAATCATACTTTAATTAGTTCCTTCCAATCTGCATCTATCTTTGATCTCATGACTAGAAAAGGTAGCAATGAAAACAGTGTTATCCTGATTCTGTACACTTTCTAGGACAACACTGATTTTTTGTTTAAATTTATTTAGAAACCTTTCTTCTGTAGAAAGTCACAGATTAACACCAATATCTATATTAGATACTTCTAATAGCACATTTGTATATTCTTCTTCTTTCTAAGTAATGTTCCAAAATTTTCATTCAGAAGCCCTTCTTTTTCACATTCCTCTCTGTGCCCATAACTTCACTTTTTTTTTTAGTTTTACTTTGCCTTCCATTTTTCTTTCTGCGTTGTTACATTAATTAACTTCTTACTTCATTCTTTCTCCAAATCCTGATTTAGAGATGCAGTCCGTAATATTGACTGCTATCTCACTGAGACCTTGGTTCTGTAAAGCAGGAGTTTAGTGTGTTTGTCCTCAAGAATGAGACTGTATCCTTATTTAAATCTAGTCAGTGACACTGAGGAGGTAGGTCCCATCATGCCGAGCACTTTATGTAAGACTGAAAACAAATTTTAGAGGGGATGCTAGGCCTGCTGATGGGACCCCACACACACATGCACACATGTTCCCTACACCTACCAGTTCAATTAACAGGATATCTTTGAGATGGCAAGGAAAATGTAATGCATACCAAAAGTGCAGATGAATACAAGAAGGGCATGTGGAGTTCCCAGAGTAGTTACCTCAGCAGTGAGATAGCAGTGCTATTCACTGCATTACCATTCACCCTACATCCCATTACGAACTGTAACTGAGTGCAGGTAATTTAAATAGTGACAGAGTCATTGACCATTCATTAAAGAATGACTTATTAAATGTTTGTCATCAAACCTTCAAACGTTTACAGTGACAAACTTCTCGTACTTTCCATTTATCGTTCCTAACTCTGTGGTTGACAAACCTCAGACAAGATAAACAACAGCTGAAAGAGTACAAGTTTCCTCAACGTGCTCTTCAGTTAGTCACCTTCAGCTAAATGATCTTAAATGCTGATTCCCAGAGTAGATGAATGGCTACTGTTTTATCTCCACTGTTAATGAATTGATTGTTCTGTTGTTTTTTGCATCAGATTCATGATGAAGTATGACTCTATTTGTAAGAGACAAAATGATCACTTTATTAAATATTTTTTACAAGTTCATCTTTGAGGTGTTTTTGACTTTTTTATTGATTTGAAAACATTTATACCAGTGACATTGCTAATGCCAGTGGCAGACCCAGCACACCCGTAAATGGGGGAGCTACCAGTAACCGGATAACTTATGAGCAGCAGGCCATTGATGCATAAAATGGCTAGTGCCATCATATGCACTGTTCTGTTGTTGTACTCTTAACATTTCTATCTTTTTATAAATTATACGGTAAAGCTGCTTTCCTGAAAACTGTAGAAGCCCCTTTTATCTTTGTTTCATTTACTACATGAGTGGTGTGCAGTGCTTTCCTTTGGCTTTTCACAGGTTTGCAGCACAGCAACTTGAGCCTCCCAGTGTGGCTCTGCACACCTATAAGCCAAACACAGTCAAATGTGGACTGATGCTTTCCACGGAGAGTTTGCAAAGTGGTTGTACTTAAACATATTTATGTGCCTGAAATGGAAATATGGGCTTACATATCTAACTGCAACACAACTCGTTTACTAAATAAAGTGACCCCATTATAATAAACTAATTTGCACTAAAACAAGATCTAAACATAAAGCTGTATATTTTGCTTTGTACCTTGATTATGCAAAGCAATTGGGCAGTTCTAAGTGCACAGAGAGGACATCAACGATATATCATATACTGGCTGTTATAGTTTGTGTCCTCCTCTAATGGTCAATAAATGACTGCTTCCTCCAGTCAACACTACCTTATTAACAGGGTTTCTCTCTCTTTCCTCCTCCCCCTCCACTAGCCCTGCACACTGTTAATTTTCTGGTGACCAAATAATTGTAACATGATATTGATCTTGAGTGATTGATTGGTACTAACGGGGATTCAGCCTAAAAATTCAAATTCATACTCACAGCCTCATATCATTGCCCCAGAATGCCTCACATCCAGAAAACAGAGATATAGTTAGATTGGGGTGAAGGGGGCAGTCACCACGATTGAAAAGTATTTGGGTTAGTCTTCAGTGCACACCAGCACTGAAAAAATGCAGCCAACACCCAGCAAACCAGTATTGTTGTTGAGTAAACCAGTTTTACAACATGCAGTGTCCTGCTCATTTTCCCAGGGGTTAGCAAATCTTGGTACCCTACCCTGAGTTCCAGAAGTGTTTTACTTGTATCAGATGTCATCCAGACAAAGCTAAGTACTGTTGATTGCAAAGCTGCACTTGCTTAAGTTATTTTGAGTGAGTGCTACTGTTTCCTGCTTTTGGTTGTACATTTCATTGTATTTTTGTAAAAAGGAAATCATCTTCCTCTTGGTATTACTTCTGTAAGACTGTCTGGAAGGAAATGACCTACAGTTTGTAAAAGGCAGATCATGTCTCCTAAACCTGATAGACTTCTTTGAAGTGGTCATCAAAGCCGTAGACGAGAGTAAGGCGGTTCAGACAGCCTATCAAGATCTTGCCAAGGCTTTCGGCACCATCCCCCACTCTGGAATTATAGATAAACTCACTAAACTAGGTATAAATACCTATGTCACAAGATGGGATGCCAACTGGCTCACTGACAGAATCCACACTGTGAAAGTAGCAGACTCCAAATCTGACTTCAGACCAGTGACAAGTGGAGTACCACAGGGTTCAGTCCTGGGTCCTCTCCTGTTTGGTATCTACTTCTCTGAAGTACAGGCTAACACAGAAGGTCTTTGGCTAATGAAGTTCACAGATGACTGCAAACTAGGAGCCATAATCGAAACTCCTAACGATGTGGACATCATACAAAAGGGCCTCACTGAGCCAGATGCCTGGTGTCAAAGCATACCTCTCAACCTGGAAAGATCAAAAATCTGGAAAAGGCCCATGAAAAATAGGTACAAATCTGTACACTGATTAATATCAAATTTGCATATGTAATTATGTAACCCCGCCCACTCCAATGGAATTGTGGGATACCAACTTTTAAACGCAAACTGAAGAACAGACAACCAAAATATGGCACCAGAGTCTCCCTGCAGCCATTCCAATGCCCCATTACCTGTCTATTTTGCCCCATTTACCATAAATACTAATGTGTGCATATACTGCTTTACTCTACAATGATTATTTGGATTTTATTTTTTTACATTTTATAGCACAATGCACAAACACTAAGACATCTGCTAAACAAAGCTGCTAAAACAAAGTAATACTGTCTCACAATGTAAATAGAATTGGCATTAAAACTGCTCTGCCATTGAAACACATTCATTGAAACAGTATTGAAACCCACACACCACATCCAAAGAAAATGCATTTGACCAGTGATGGATAAAGATTACCTAGTTTACAAATCATTGGCCCCTTGCACACAAAACAAGAAACATACATATGTTCTTTGATACACCTTCCTGACTTTAATTATATTCCTTGTATAATACAGCACACTTGTTAGAGAGCACATTTTAAACTTATTGTTTGAACACTTTTCCAGTAAGCAATGAAACAAATTGCATGAATCAGTAATGATAAAACTACCCAATTCAGAACATTTCCATCTAAAACTCTACTTACACACACACACACACACAGGTTAAAACACAGCAGCAGGCAGGTAAAATAAAACCAGACTAAGCTTGCAGGTCTGATAAATTAATTGCACAGTACACAGCACACTGAAAGCTAAATTAACTGCGCAGTGCACACTGAAAGCTTAATTAATTGCACACACACACCAAAGGTTAAAACACAGCAGCAGGAAAAAAGAAACAGACTAAGCTTGCAGCTCTGATTAATTGCACACTGAAAGCTAAATTAAATGTACACTGCCAAGCTTGCCTAGTAGTTGCAGCAGATAAACTGAAACACCAGATAAACTGAAACGGCAAACGGGACTTAAAAATGCAGCTTGCAGATAACCTGAAATGAAGTCGTTTAACATAAAACATGAGATTTACAAATGCAGCTCAGCAAAAAAACAGAAACGCACAGACTTCTGATAAATTAATCGCACACTGAAAGCTTTCCCGGTAGTTAGGCAGATCAACACATACACACACCCTTTGCCCAGTAGTTAAGGAGATCAATGGTTGCAGTAGATAAACTGAAACGGCCCCAACAAAGGTTCATGCACTTATGAACAGCAAACACACCAGCAGGTAAACTGAAATGGGACTTGCAAATAACATAAAACCTGAAATGCACGGACTTTGGATAAATTAACTGCACACTGAAAGCTGCTGAAATGAGCAGATAAACTGAAATGGCACAGATAAAACTTGCATGCATACTTGCAGTAGTTAAAAAATAAAGAGAGAGAGTCTTTCAAATCTCTGAAATTAATTTTGTTTTAGCACTGCTAGGACTTCTCAGTGAAGTCATAATAGACCTACGGTGATATTTTTACTGAATCCTGCCACTCCTCTCCTCTAAAAATATCAAGACACAAACAATAGGAAGATAAAAGCTTTGTTTTCTGCCTGAATCTAACACTTCCAAAGGTTTAGGAAAACTGAGGGAAAGTCTGTTGCACAATCATAAATCAGCTTGTACTAACTAGTAGAATACCGGCTGTAATTTCTGAATAAACTATACAGCAAGACAGATAATTAGGCGCCTAAGCCCCTCCCAATTTTTATAACTAATTAACTCAGCAAGCCATTAGTCAGCATTGTACCCCATCCAACAAATTTCATGACACTAAAAACAAAAATATAATGCTTGTTTTGTGCCTCAATCTAGTATTTCAATAATTTAAAGAAGATGGAAAAGGTATGCATTTATTTGAATTTGTCAACCAGGGTTGAGCTCCTCTAATCTCTTTCTCGCTTAAAGCTTAGGGACCTGTTTATTACCTGAAGGCTGAGACTTGATGTGGGCAGATACGCTGCCATTAGTGTTGCTGCCTGGTTCTCGCTGCTGTATTCCCGCTCGCAGCCAGCCGGAAATAATGACGTGAGCTCCTTGAGCTCAATTCCGACTGGCTGGTAGCCCTGACGGCACTGACGTCATCGCACACGTGATGACGTCAGCTCCAACAGCGTGATTTTTAAAAAAAAATAAAAAAATTGAAGCAAAAAAATCAGAAATGAAGGGGTGCCAATCGGGAATCGTGGCACCCCTTCATTTGGACCCCAAAACCCGGTAAATACCGAGTAATTCAGTATGGTTGGGAGGTATGTGTCAAAGCCATGGCCTCAAGCTCTATGCCAAAAAGTGCATTGTCATCCCCTTTGGTAAAAACTCTGTACCCATGAACTACAACATAGGCGGTAGTGTACTTAACACTGAAAGTGTGATGAGACCTTGGGACACAAGTGAACAGTAGTCTCTCCTTTGATAATCACATCACCACAGTAGTCAGGAAGTCCTTCTACATGGCACACCTCATCACAAAAGGTTCCTCATCCAGAAAAAAAGAGGTCATTGTTCTCCTCTACTCATCACTCATTCGACCCATTATAGAGTACAACGCCCTTTTTGGTATGTTCCTCACAAGACATCTACAACAACTGGAAAGGTCACAGAAATACCTCACAAAGAGGATTACCGGCCTCAAACTGATGCCCTATGCAGACCGTTTAAAAAAACTCCAGCTTTACTCCGTCACATATGGCCTACTCAGAAGTGATCTCTGCCTAACATACAAAGCTATGTCAAACCCAGAGCTGTTGGACATGCTCCACTTAAAGAAATCCCAATCCCTCCGAGCTACACGCTCTAGGGACCTAAACCTTGTAACCACAATAAACAGAACATGCCTGAGGGATAGATTCCTGCCCCAGAGACTTCCCATACTCTGGAATAAACTACCTATCTATATCAAACAAAGCTCCTCATTAGCACTCTTTAAAAAAAATCTTGATGATTGGATGGGAAATAGGAAATTCACCCCAGGGATCTTTTCTGTGGCTCTGCTCGCCAGTGGCACAGGAAAATAATTTTCTTGGGTGGCAAAAGCCAGGGTACCTTTTTGGCTGGGCTTGTATAGGCCCCAGGGCCGATAGCTAGTATCTACCTATGAACCTATGAGCAAGAGATTTCCAGCTAGTTCTTTTCTTGGTTGTTAGTAGCATTGTACTTGTGGGTCTTTTCTGCTGTGTTTTTACATTAGGAGAACTGAGTTTATTCACCTTGTGGCAGGACGTGTATGCCTTATGCATATGATTTGGTAAACACACAAAAGGGTTCATAATGTAGTTGTTTCACTGGCCAGAGGGCTCATTAGCTGGCTTTTTTTTCCTTTTGTGCTGCCATAAATACAATTAATTTACTTGTAGGCTCTCACTGCACAACAGCAGTATCCAACACCTAGAAAGCAAATTTTCCTTGTAGAATGGTTCATAAAACTGCACCCTGTGAATCAATAATTATAGAACAAATACCTTGTGCAACGACAAGTTTAGAGCAGCTAGTGGGCTTACCTGTAGATTCAACAGAATTCTTTATTGTGTAAACAAAGTTAGCAGAATTTAGTACTGTTTAGCATAATCTGCCCCAATAAAGCACCCTTATTAATTTGCACCAACAAAGGACA
Organism: Protopterus annectens; assembly: GCF_019279795.1. Lineage (NCBI taxonomy): Eukaryota > Metazoa > Chordata > Ceratodontiformes > Protopteridae > Protopterus > Protopterus annectens. Next base: position 866,504,962 of record NC_056727.1, on the reverse strand, counting down.
TTTAATAGCCTTCTAAACTCAATACTCAACCCCTTGTAGATCACCAATCAAAGGAATAGACAGCATGGATTTACAGTTTTCTAACTTCTCTGTAGCCATGTAGCCAGCTTAGTGGTGGTGGACATCTTGAGAAAATGTAGCAATTGTCTCGTTTACCAATAACCACTTAATCCTTACAGAACAGTATGCCAGAAGTATACTTACACAATGACATTGGAAGCTAAGTGCGTGTCAGGTTGACAAAACAAGCACACAACACCCACGTCATATAGCAAACAACACATACATATAATGTAATGTATTCTGAGGCACTTAAAATCAATATTCCTAATCAAAAAAGTTCACATAGACTACCTGTTGGCAAAGCTCTGCTTGAGCAAGTTCAAAGAAAAAAAACAACAAGTAACACCACATATACAGTAACTCTCATTGGAACCCCAAACACTAAGCACCTAAGGCAAACAAACATACTTCATAGGACTATCATCATAGGGAGCTCCATTGTAAGATGTAGTGGTTCCCTCTAATCTAGTTGAACAAGACGAAGATAATGGCTAGTTGCTTTACTGGTGCCAGGATCCACCAAATCATGCACTGAAGTCATTATACCAAAGGAACCAGTATGATTCCATCATAGGTGTAAATGAAATGAGATGTACCTCCCTGGACTATATGAAGAGAGACATTATGGAGCTTTTCAGACTGTGTGTCTCAGGCTGGTATGAGCCTAGCATTGATTAGTATATTACCATCACTGAGAATGATGCCACAGTATGAGCAAAAGGTGATTGATTTTAACAACTAGCAGGCTTTCTGGTGTCATTCTAGGGGGATCCAATATTTGACAGCTTAGGAGGATATGGTTAGCAGGCCACATTGCTTTACCAAGGATGGTCTGCACCTGGCCCCTCTAGGCTTTTGAAAACTGGCTAAAACTTTATCCATCCCCAGAGAGCCTTTCTTAGGCAAATCCAAATTGACAAACCTACCTACATAGCAAAAATCAACTGAGTTGAACCTCATGGAGGTACTGTTCACTGCCAGGAACCCAAATAAAAACTACACTCCCTCCAAGCCTCCCTCACACTCGAAAATATAGACATCTGAGCAGTTACTGAGACATGGTTTAAAGCAGCAATGAGTACCCCAGCAGGGCACAATTTCAGTGCCTTCCACACTTTTAGACCAGTAGCTGCACAGACAGTGGCTAAAGGTGATGGTGTCTTGATATACAACAAACATACATCTAAGCTGGTCAGATAGGATTATACACTGAGTTCCTCCATGTGCAGATCGCCATAGACAAAATCCTGTACCATATCCTTGCTAACTGCAAGTCACCCTCCATGTCCCAGGAAGCCCACAATGCATACTTGGACCTACTGGTGACACTTACCTTCCAACCTAACACCCAACTCATGGGAGAATTTTATTACCCCTCTATAAACTGTGAATCCCACTTGACATCAAATGGACAGACAGAGAGATTCCTGAACCTTGTAAATACAAACATCCTTGATGAAATAGTGAATACGCCCACTAAATGCAGCAACATGCTGGACCTCATACTTACAAGTATGGGAGAATGCTGCACCTGCCCAATGTCCAGTCCTCCCTGGTAATGCCCATGCATAAAGCTGTCTCCTTTGAAATCAAAATCAACTCATTAATCCCAGTAAAACCAGTAACAGTTAGGAACTTTTCCAAGACAAATTATCTTTCATTAAGTGAAGGTTTGTCAAAATTCAATGCCCCTCCAAAGCAGCCTACACTGAACTGTCTCAGAAACTCTGTACAACCATGTCAATGACTGCATAGAGACTACTATACATACCAGAAGTAAGCCCAGAACTAGCCCCAGACTCCACCCACCCTAGTGGCATCCCACATTAAACAGGATATATAACAAAAGGAAAAAAATATGGTAAAAATCAGGAAGGGTAATTCCCATAAAGATAACTCTCTTATAAAACTAAATAGGTGACTAAGTGGGCTAGTCAGGTCAAACAAAGCCAACAGGTGAAAGATAAATGTAATGCCTTCTTCATCTAACCTCAAGGACAGCTTACAGCACTGCACTGAACTGGTGGTTAATGGTGCCACAGCCTAGCGATATGACAAACATTTTAACAGACAAATTCATTTCCAGCTTTATTCCTATCTCACCCCAGCCATCCCAAAGAAATATCCTTAGGCATAATGCCTTAAATTATAACTAGAGAGCATGTATTGGCTGCACTTGCTAAAGCCAAGAATATGGCCTCATATGGCCCCAGTAACATCCCATGATGCATCCTGAACAAAAGATGACTTATCAGGACTCCTGCAGTCATTGTTTATCTATAGTCTCAAAACAGGTTCTGCTCTCCGAGAATGGAGGACTATGATCTTTCTTCATAGGGGAAGGCCTTCAGTAGATCCTGGAAACTGCTGACCCATTAGTCTGAATTAGTCTTATTTGCAAAATCATGGAAAATATCTACAAGGACATAGGAGACCTCCATGCTTACTGAACATGGTGGATGCCTTTGAAAGGTCAGTAAGGTAATGGATGAGGGTAAAGCAGTACATACTGCCTGCCTAGATCTGACTAAAGCATTAAATAAATACCTCACTCAGGCATTGTCAACAAACTTACAAAACTAAGCTGAACCCCACTTTATAACACACTGGATAGCTAGCTGGCTCATGGATAAGACCCCAGAGGTTAGGATCGGTGAGGTCACCTTTACTAATAAGCCAGGTAGCAGTGGAGTCCCTCAGGGCTCTGTGCTTAGCCTGCTTCTCTTTGTCATCTACTTCTTGGACGTCAAAGGCAATGTCAAAGGTCTCTGGCTGACTAAGGTCACAAAGGATTGCAAATTGGGAGCAGTCATTGAATTCCTCCAAGATAAGAATACCCTTCAGGAATGTCTAGCACAGACAAACACTTGGTGCAAAATCCATGGCTTAAAACTCAAGACCAAGAAATGCATTATACTATCTTTTGGGAAGTCAGCCATAGTGGGTAACTACATCATCAATAAAAAAACGCTAAAAGTTGATTCATCAGTCATGAATTTGGAAACTCATAGAGAAAATAACCCAGCTTTTAATCAACATGTGTCCAGTAGGAAGAAAATCCTTCTCTGTTGCTCAGCTTATATGTGAGGGCATGGCATCTAAGTCCAGAGGGGTCACTGCACCACTGTACTTAGATCTTATCAGACCTATTATAGAATATAATGCCCCCCTCCAGTATGTATGTCAAAAAGAACATAGGGAGTGAACACAATGCACTATGCTGATTGCTTCAAAGCCCAGTCTCTTTATCCTATACCATACAGCCTTCCAACAGGTGATCTTTGCCTGGTGATAAGGCATCCCTGGACTTCCCATCCATGTGAAGCATGTTCCTCCCTAACTCTATCTATGTCCAACCTGGACCAATGTATGGGTAATAGGAAACTCACCCCTTGGTCTGGCACTTATGTCTCTGATGGACAGATGCAGTCAATAAATCATATTTGTGGGGCATTCTTCAATTGCAAGGCTTATAAGGTCCCTATTGGTCATAAGCCTAGTGTATACCTATAAACCTGCAGTATAAAAGGAGAGAAGGACAGAAATAGGAGCAAATGTTTTGGTCTTCGCCTTAAAATTGGGGGATGGAACTGGGTGCGAGAATAGCTAGATACACCTCTGTGTTGTATCTGCACATGTATTAAGAATTTTAAAATGCTGCCCCCCCCCCCCACTGCAGCTTTAACAATTTTTAAATGTGCAAGCCTATTTCTGAGCAAGTTATGCACATGTCTGTGTTGTGGGCACTTGTGTGTATTCTGGCCTCATTCATTTAAAGTTCCAGAGAGATCCTTAGAAGAAAAAAATTACTCACCAGAATAAAGAAATGTTTCTGCATATATCCTTGAGTATAATAATTTAACATAAGTATAAGTTGTTTTTTCTGCTATTACAGAATAAGTTGCAACCCTGGTGATTTAACAGTTGTCTGGGTGTTTTAATGCTTCCACTATAACTCGCCAAGTTAAAACTTGATGAGGAACTAACTTACCAAGTGCAACTGATTAGGAATTTAACCCGAAGAAAAACTTAAATGTCAACACGTTTTGCAAAAGGCACCCCCCTTCAGTGCCTATGTGGAGGACAAGTCCCCAAGACCCAGAACGAATATATCCTAACTCCACAGTTTCATTAACACAAAGTTAAACAAGTAAATCTTTGCCAGTGCACACAGAGAAGGCACACTGGCAACAATTTCTTATGGGAAGAAAATTGACCTGCAGGGTGGGGTTAAACTCAACTGACAGAACCATGTCCAATTTGCTCTTAACAAGGTTTAAGGAAGCAATTTCACACACATCATCTAGCAATGTTGTTTTCTCCTAACAATCCTTAATATAATCCTACCTATTGTCTGTCAGGCAACCTATTACAAAATAAATTTGGGCTGTTGATTCATATGGTGCTTTATTTTTGTGAAGTCTTCCTCAAAGCCACTGGATTTTTTGTTTTCATTTTCCGCAAAAGTCCTGTAAAATTCTAAAATCGGTACTAAGTACAAAACAAAGGAATTCATACAATCTGACATTTTACACTAGGTTATTCTTTCAGCAAAACTTGAATTTCTCCTGCCAGTTTTCATAACCTGGTATTCTGTTTTTAAAATTTGCTTAAAGAAAACATGTCTGCTTTAGACCTGTTTGTATAAATCATGACAATCGCAAACAAAATAAATAAAAATCTTGATGATTGGATGGGAAATGGGAAATTCACCCTGGGGATCACTTCTGTGGCTCTGCTCGACAGGGGCACAGGAAAATAATTTTCTTGGGTGGCGAATGCCAGGGTACATTTTTTGTCTAGGCTTGTATGGGCCCTAGGGCCAATAGCCTAGTACCTACCTATGAACCTATGTGTTGACTGAAAAGCAGAGTAACAGTCATCAGCAAAACACATGGAATTTCAGCTAATGAAAATGAGTTTTCATTATTTTCATAAACAGAAATCAGTGGCTTTGTCCACAATGAACAGCTTGGTGCCAACCAAATACAGAATCCAGTTCTGCCATCATGCTATGCATTGTAATAAAAAGCAAAATGCACAGTTCTGAGGCTGGAATTCATGCAAGTTGGAAGGGCACATTATAGTTCGATCATTTTAAAGAAGATCAATCTGTTTAGTTCAGCTTTAAATTGGAAGAGACACAAATGAATCAGAGCCATACAACATGTTATTACATGAGCCACCCTTTTTATACATAAATGTGCATTTATTTCCTTCAGAGATGTCTTCGTGTTAAAAAAAGAAAAATCAAGACTGCTTATATCAACAATTGAGCAGCAATAGTACCACCAATAAAATATAATTTCATTGATTTACATAATTTATATATTTACTGAATTCTTATATTAAGTAGATATGTGTGTACCAATAAATATATAATCAGCTGGATATGAAAGTAACAGCATTAATATACTACAGTAACTTTTATTTATTTTTTTTTGTGCCCAGCTGTTTGGTATATATATAATAATATCTATGAGTCACAGTAAATTATTATATATTTTATTAGCTGAAACAAAAATAACTCTGGGAGATTGCCATTTTTTACTGTTACAAATGGGAGGCTCAGACTATTGTTCAGAATTTCTTCTGCTGAGATGCAAAGTACAAAATCTTCAACTGATTAACTGCTAATTGCACCAATGTTAACATTTCACACCTCCATATCGACTATTTTCACAACGAAAAAGGTCAAAGATGGCAAAAGAGGTTGACTGCAAGTGCAGTTTACAAACAAAACTCTAATATGGAAAACCCTGACTCAAAAGTGTTGTATGATTTGTTGTCTGACTACTTCTTAACTTAAGCACTCATGCGGGAATCATAGCAATCCCAACACCAACTCTAAATCCATCTAGGTATAATTGTTTACTCAACATTAAATGTATGCCTGCATATTTGAACAGCTATGGAAACCTTTTGAATAGGAAGTACAGTTCCCTTTCTATTTCTGTGATATCTGAGATGAAAAAATGTTATTGTGGCATACACATTTAAGGGTTATTATAAACTGTTTACATTAACTGAAAATGTAAAGTGGTTCAAGCCAGACACTATTACGATGTAAAGGCCACTAGTGAAATCCTCACCTAAAAAGGGTGTACAGTGAAAGAAAAAACTCATGGCCAAAAACATGAAGATCAACTCCTTTAAAGACAAGTACTCTATTATACAATTAAACAAGAAGCTAAGAGGTGTAATTAAGTCCAACAAGGCCAACCACTAGGTCAGGATAGCCTTACAGGATACGATCAATCACAAAGCCTTCTTCAGCTATCTCCAGAACCTTAGAGGTAACACACAGCTGTGTGTTAAACTGGTGGTGAAAGTAACCACCTTGACCAATCAGGGTAACATTGCAAATCTACCAGCTGATAAATTCAACTCAAACTTCACTCCTCAATACCCCAGCTCCACCAGGTAAAATCCCCTCCATCATACTTCCCCCAGCTATCAGCAGGGAACAGGTGCTGGCAGCACTCATTAAAGCCAAGAACACTGACCTCCTCCATGGATCTCAACAACATCCCTGATTGCCTCCTAAACAGTGTAAAACATGATGTATCAGGACCACTTGAAGCATTCTTCAACTACAGCCTTGAAACAAGCTATATTCTAAGTGAATGGAGGAACACAACAGTCATTCACCTCCACAAGTGTGGATGATCAGCCCACCCAGGGAATTACAGACCCATTAGTCTGACAAGTCTAGTATGTTAAGCCACAGAATGCATTATCATGGAAATGATAAACAAGGACATTGGCAACCTACAGACACTGGACCCATCACAATTTGGTCATGCCTACTTAACCTGGTGGACTTCTTTGAAATGGTCTCCAAGGCAGTGGATAAGGGTAAAACAGTGCATAGTGCATATCTTCACCTGGTTAAGGCATTCAATACAATAACTCACTTAGACATTGTTGGCAAGCTCTCTGAGCAAGATGGAAATCCTTACATAAATCACAGGATTGCTGTATGGCTCACAGACATGATAGATGAAGTCAAGATTGGTGAGACCTCCTCCACCAAGAGACCAGTCACCAATGGAGTACTCTAGGGCTCCATGCTGGGCCTGCTCCTGTTTGGCATCTGCTTCTCGGAAGTCAAGGCTAGTGTTCAAGGCCTGTGACTCACCAAGTTCACAGTTGACTGCAAAATGGGAGCTGTTATAGATTTTATAGATTCCCCACAGCCACCAACATTTTGTAAGTGGGTTTAACACAGAAAAATTACTAGTGCTAAAGCCATGGCCTAAAAATCAATGCCAAAAATGCACGATAATGCCCTTTTGGAAAGTGTCAACCCAAGTTAATTACTCCATTGATAAAATGTCCCCTAAGAGTCAAACCAGTAGTAAGGGATCTGGGAACATATGTAGACAGCAATCTGGCCTTTGACCAGCACATAACTAAGATAATAAGAAAATCATTCTATGCCACTCAACTTATAGCTAAATGTATGGTATCCAGGTACAAGGAAATTGTACTCCCACTCTTCTTGGCCCTTATCAGGCCTGTCATTGAATACAGTGCCGCCTTTGATATGTATCAAATCAAACACTTGCTACAGTTGGAATGCCCACAAAGGTTTCTCACCAGGATAATCCAAGGCATGAATACACTGTCCTACACTAACTGCTGAAAGGCTATGTCTCTGTATTCAGTCTCCTACAGGCCGCTGAGAGGGGACCTTTGCTTGGCTTACAGGTCTTCTTTAGAACCAGACCCAACAGATCTGTTGTACATGTGCAAAACAATCGGCACAAGATACACTAGATCCAGGGATCTGAACTTCATTTGTGACACAAACAGATCATGCTGGAGAGACAGATATGTGTCCCAAAGGATCCCCACATGGTGGAATAGGCTCCCCATCCATGCAAAACAGAGTTCATCCCTGACCCTATTCAAATGAAAACGTAGGAATTGGATGGACAGTTCTAAATTTACCCCTATTATGGCCATGCTCCTTATGGACAGAGGCCATCAATAAGAAAAGTATTATCCTAACAAACACCCCCCTACAAATGCTTAGTTGCTTCCCTATTAACATGCCCCTCATATAGATATCCATGATACTCGGGGCTCAAATGGTTTGGGGTGCATAGCTAGGCTTTTAAGGGCAGTAGTGATCATTAGCCTAATAACAACCTATGGATCTATGAACTTAAGAGAGAAAAAGATAATATCTGATGTGATGCATAGGACTGCTGGCAGCCAAGAAAGACTGTGTAATGTTTTCTTACTAAGGGAGTCAGGGATCTGAAGGCACTAAATTCACTTAGGGTGTATACTTTGGTATGGACACTGCTGACCACCAATATGTAGAGAGGGGATTACATAAGCAGCAGTAGTTGCGAAGGGTGTTTATGGAGATGCACTAGGTAATTTAAAGTTAATCTGTGAGAAAACATATTTATGTGAGGAGGAGGTATCCTCCACCAGACCCTTATCCATTTGAAGTCCATTAAGTAGGGCAAACATGCCTTTTAACTAGAAACAGGTGAAAATATTGAAATTCGCACCTAACATGTTAAGTGTTCATTTTGTGTAAAATTAATGTTTATTATTTTAATGTTTGATTCATACTGGAAAATCAGTTCCATATACTCACTTCACAAACAGCATATCTCTATAAGCCACCTTATTTTGTCTTACTTGGCTTAAATTTGTATAATTTTGGCTACTGTGTTTTCCCTTTTAAAAATGCCCTGCCGTAGTTACTTATTTCTTTGGGAAGTTCTCTGAAAACTATAATGTGTGTTTTATTTAATATATGATACATGTTTTTGCCTTGGTGATGCATTCCTTTTTTTTTTTATTCATAATAAAAATGTTGTTACTTTAATTTTAACTGCCTGAAGTATAACTTGCCATGCATTACTTCCTTTATTGATGAAAACGTTTGAACTGATAACAGATGCTAATGATTTTTTGATTAATTAAATCCAATAGTGAAAAGACAAAAGTATAATCTGAATCTTTAAAAATCAAGTAATGTAAAAATCTTCAAAATCAAGTAATGTAAAAATCTTCAAAATCAAGTAATGTAAAAATCTTCAAGTTCAGCAGTATCCATGCCACATACTTCATGCTGTTATTTATGTATTGTTAAAATAAGCACCTGGAATGCCACTATACACTAATGTGGATTTTGCAGAAATTAATTATTGTTTTCTTAAAATTAGAAGTATTTCATAGTGTGCCATTGCTTCTTATTATTTTGCAGGACAAAAGGACTGCTGTGAGTGGGATAATCGGTAAAATGAGTGGTTGTAAACAAGCACCCTTCAAGTGTTTCCCTGATTTTTGTCAAGTAATCCAGCACTGAACTCCATGGGATACAATGAGCCTGCAATGTAAACTTTACTTGGTATGAAAATTAGTATTAAGCTGCATGATATTTGAATCATAACTTTGTATTTGCATGTTTCTAGATGCAGTTGTGTTCAATTATCCGGTATTATCATTTTACGCATAAATAATACTGTAACTTGATAAAAGTTCCACATTGCATTAAGTCTGTGAAACATGACAATTTCAATGCTTCTTTTATAAATAACTATTAAAAATGAGGTGGAACATTCAACATTTAAACTTCAGGGTAACCTCGCTTTTGGGCACTGCTTTATGGTAGTCATACTCCAGCACAGCATTCAGTTTCATTCCAAATCCTGAGTTGATGGAGTAATTAAAACTGTGCAAACTTTGCCTTGAATGGCAGAAAATGATGTTTCAGAAGTTCACATATGAAATCATTTATGTTTCTGATTACTTCATCATAATATCATGGTTAGTGCAATTCCATCATGCTGAGTTTTCTGATTTAGTGCCCTTAGATGGCAGCAGCTATTCACAAAGCATAGATGGCTACAGTTCCAGTAAATATTAAACTTTGATATGGAATATAAATGTTGGCTTCATCCATTAAATCATTCCTGGTTTCTATAGCAGTGGATGTCATTGCATCTAGTTATCCCTTGTTGATAACATCAGCAGTATTCATATAATAGCTTTCATTGTGATTTTTTTATGTTTCAAAAAGAATAGACAAGAACTTATATTTGATTTTGGTGGAATACGAATTTTGTACAATAATGTATATCAGAGTCTTTTAACAGTTGTCCTTATCCCCTCCCCCAGTCTTTCTTTCTGTCTCTCTTTCTATTACTTGCAAAATTTTTTGCATTACCTAAATGTGGTGGGTCTTGAAACAGCAGCAATTCATGAAGGACTTTATTCTGTATCATAATGTTTTCAATGTTTTTATCTGTTCGTGCACATGTGTGTGTGTGTGTGTGTGTGTGTGTGTGTGTGTGTGTGTGTGTACATGTATGTGTCTGGGTCTTGGTTTATATCTCCATGTATGTGTTGGCTTGTATTATTCCATTTAGTTAATCATTTGAAATGTCAGGACTTACTCTACATGGAGACTGAATGGCTATAAAAAAGAGCTATATTAAGTCTAACATGGCCATTTATCGTAACATTCCCTTTTCTCAGAGGTCTGACAATCTCAGAGTTAGGATATAAAAGTTCAGAGGGTGTGAGGGGCTTGTCCCCCTGCAAAACAATAAATGTGAAGGACATGAACAATGTTTGACATTCCCTGATCTGCCTAGTTTTTGATCTTTTTTTTTTTCATCTGTAGGCATTCAGCATTTTGAGTGCTGACATTTCAATAGGGGGGCTTCTTTTTATCTATCTGTGGATTTCTAGTACATCATCACACTGAGAAACATCACCATGTAAAATATTAACTCTGTTAACCTTATAGCACACACTGTTAACTTTAACAGAAAAAGGAAAAAACATTTTTGCAGGAGGCAAGACCCCTGTACCTCCCCCTCTCTTGCATACTGACTCGAACATTGCACAACTTTTAGGTGAAGAGAAATTTATTTTCAACAATAGTTTTGCAGTTTCACTGGTTTCAGTAGGAAAGGTTCCACTGAACATGGATGATGATTAAAAATGATTGACTATTCCCATTTTGTGTTTAACTGTCTGATGCAACTATAACAATGTATCTCTTTTTCTGTCTTTAGATTGGTAGATATGTAGGGTCTATATTACAATGTCGAACTCACAGGAGTCTGAACGTTGTAATATCGAACCCAAATATTCAAAATACAAAAATAGCGAAGCCACGGCACACCGATTTTTTTTTCCAGGGAAAAAAATTTGTGGGCCGTTTTTAGGGCTTTGCTATTTCCTCCTCTGTGGTGTGATCTTGGAGTTGGTATATTTAAGTAGGGAGGGTGTGGGGGGCATGGAGGGTGAAGCCCCCCATATTAGTTTAAGTTTAAAGTGTGTGTTTTTTTTTTATTATTTGTACCGGAACAGCTGTTCTGTGTTTTCGTAATTCTTGGGTTTCAAATTTCATGGTTTGATATTACATCGTTTGAACTCCTGTGAGTTCGAAGATGTAATATCGACCCAGATACTTATATATGAAATAAACATTAGTCACTTAAATTTTGAAATAAGCATTTTGTTGAAGACAGAATCCACCTCTACCAATTCTCTATCCATGCAGGGACTCTAGCCCCTTGCACTTCCAGATTAAAAAAAATCATCTCAAGGTACAGCAGCAGCATGTAGCAGTCACCCCTTCCGATACAGCAGGAGGCATTTCTTGATGTATGTCAACAAGCATTTCATCAGGCACAGTTCCTTAAACCATGTGAAGGTGACTTTTATAGCCTTTTTTCAGGTACTAGTAGGAATAGGAGGTATTATAACCTCACGCAGCAGGAATTTAGATCCTTACATGATCTAATGAATAATCATGCTATAACCATAAAACCTGCTGACAAGGGAGGAGGAGTAATATTGATGAATACTGCAGACTATTATAACAACATGTTGATAATGTTATCTGACCACTCTATGTATAAGTTGATTAGTCGCTGCGAGGTTACCAACATCATAAGGAATGTACAAGACACACTATATGACTTATTAATGTGTCGACAGATAAGTTCTGAGATTTTTGAATATTTTTCAATAAAATCCCCTGTCATTCCCATCATTAAGGGATTGCCCAAGGTACACAAGGAAACTGTCCCCATCCCCATGAGGCCTATTGTTTCAGGGGAGAAATAGATAACTTCCAACATCTCCATTTTTCTTGAACATATATTGAGGCCGGTTGCTGATAATTTTTCATCCATTTTGAAGGATACTCATCATTTATTGGAGAGTTTAGGTAACCTAACACTAAATGTTACTGCACATGATTATCTTCTTATTACACTTGATGTTAGAAACCTATTCACTTCTATACCCAACGACATAGGTATTCAGTCTGTTAGGGAACTACTAGTAAGTGAGACCTCCTTTAGCAATGATAGAGTGATTTTGGTCTGTCAATTGCTTGAGTTAGTACTTCATAATAATGTTTTTTTGTTTGGGGACAAATGTTTTTTACAGCAGTGGGGGGTTGCTATGGGCACCCCCTGCGCAAACACGTATGCAAATTTGGTGGTTTTCTATTGGGAGAAAACCTTCATGTTCCAGCATGAAATGTTTAGGCTTGTTAAGTCATATCATCGTTTCGTGGATGATATTCTCATTATTTGGGAGGGATCTCAACAAACATTTGACCAGTTTCTGTCGTATCTAGAAACAACAACCTTTCTCAGGTTCACGAAAGAAGTTTCACCCACTGAGGTGCACTTCTTAGATGTGTCTTTAAGAATAACGGAATCTGGCTCTATTGTCTCCTCCCTGTACAGAAAACCAGTATGGAAGAATACTATCCTTAACTTTGATAGTATGCACCCCAGACATACTTTTTATGCGATTGTTAAAAGCCAATTTATAAGGATCCTTAGACTTTGTAAAGAACGTGAGTCGTTACTAACAGAGGCTGATTTTATGGAATCCCTATTCATAGATAGAGGGTATGAACCTAATATGGTGAGGAACATTAGATGTGAAGTTTTGGGTCATATGACTCCTTTGAATACAGATAATGACAAAGCAACTAATGTATCTATGGGGTTTAAGAGACATAGATTCAGTAATAGTACAAACATCAGTGGCAACAATGTTAAATATATCATCAAGTACACCAGTGATATTAATAGTATAAAGGAGGTGGTATACAGAAATTGAAATGTTTTGATAATGGACCCACAGACTAGAATACTGGCAGGTAATAAACCTGCCTTTCTGTTTAAGAATTGTAAAAATCTTAAACAGATTCTTTGTAGAGACCATTTTGTTATGAATTCTTCTGTTACTCCCTTAGACATGAATCCAGGCACATTTGCCTGTAATCAGTGCAATAGATGCAATTATATTACCAACATTCAGACTTACAAACATCCCACTATTAAATTGACTTTTACTCCCAGATTTCATGCTACATGTAATACACGTAATCTGATTTACCTTGCCAATTGTGTGTCATGTGAAGCCTTTTACGTGGGCTTGACTAAGAGAAGACTACAGGACAGGATATACAACCACCTGTATGACATACGCAAAGGTAATGAAACCAATGCATTAGCCAAGCATATACTAGAGTTTCCCTTACATAGTTTTTGCTTCAGAGTCTTACAGGTGCTGGAACAGAGCCCAAGGGGTGGGGACTCTGATAATAAACTAGCCTCTGCAGAGTTGAAGTGGATTTTGAAGTTTAGTGCACATCTACCTCCGGGTTTGAATTATTACGTGTCCATCAATCCGCTCCTTGAACGTTAGGGAACATGATCATCTCCCTATACATTTTACATATGTTTTTAGTTTGTTTTAGGATATGAAATATTAATTATATATGTATATTTACATATGTTATGGATCCATGTCAATATTTATTTTCATGTACAAGCATTCATTTTTGTAAACCTTGATAGTATTTATAGGATGATTAGATAATATTTTGCAAGATTAATTAGTATGTTCACATATCAGTTTTATAGTTTATCAATTTTCTTTCTAAATTGTATTCTCTGATGTACATTTTTCTAGAATAGTTATTGGCATTGTTCTGATTATTGTTTATTATATGTTATTAGAGCTCTATTTCGTTTTGATTACTAAAGTCAACAGTTTATATTATATTCGGTTGCTTATGTTTTGGTAACATCAATCAATAGAATACTGTGTTTTTAAATCCTACAACTGACTTTGGCTATTATACTATGAGCTTTAATTAATTAATTGATTGTTAGATGAATTTTCTTCCCACGCATTGTTGTATTTAAGGATTTTGTATTTTGTCTATTGTTATCTGATGAAGCGTAGGGTGCACTACTCGAAAGCGCTTATTCCTTTTCACTCATTGTATTGTTGCAATATTAAATATTTTGGATTTTACTTGGGACTCATGACAGTTTTTCCTGGAGGATTTTCTTGGCTAGATCTCCTGCTTATGTTCTACACAATTCTCTATCCATGCAGGGACTCTAGCCCCTTGCACTTCCAGATTAAAAAAAATCATCTCAAGGTACAGCAGCAGCATGTAGCAGTCACCCCTTCCGATACAGCAGGAGGCATTTCTTGATGTATGTCAACAAGCATTTCATCAGGCACAGTTGCAGGCATTTTCTCAAAGGTTCACAGATATAAAAGGCTAATGACCCCAGGGAGCCTTTTTAAGCCTAGTCTTGTTTCCCAACGGTAAGACTCAAACCCTATATTTTTTGTCTGTGAAGTATTATGCCAGCAAGCCCTTAACCCCTCAGGTACTGCAGCAGGAACTACCTCAGTTATGGCTGCAAGCATTACCTCAGTTAGAGCTGCACACATTTCCTCAGGTTCTACAATAGGCATTTACTCTGGTACTTCAGCAGGCATTACCTCAATTACAGCTGCAGACATTTCCTCAGGTACAGAATAAGTATTAATCAACAATCTGAAGTCTGCCAACTAAATTTGTAGTGACTGACTTCATCTTCCCTGATGTGACACAGCATGTAAGTGCTCTAAAAAAGATTATTTATTTGAGCGTAACATGCTACACTTGTAAGTTTTATTGGATTGCAACTTCAAGTTTTAGATGACTGATTTCTCTCCATGCTCTGTTATTTGTACAGGGCATACCAGCTCCCTCCTCCCTCATGCAGAAATGCTGATTAGTTGACTGCCCTAAGCTGTCTCTGTTTATAACCATTGCTCTTAAATGTAAGGCCCAAGTCATATTGTAAAATATCTGTGAATATTGGTTTCTTTAAACCATTACCTAATGATTCCATAAACAAATATGCAAATAAGCCTACATAACAATTACTTAAATTATTTAATGACATCCCTGGCTCACTGAAGCTGATGATTATATTTCACTGTTAACTGGGTAGAATGATTGGATGTAAGTTTAAGTTTGATAGGACACTGGAGTACAATGCTACTGTTAGGGAACTTGTATAGTAAAAAAACTAATAAAAACAAAACTACTAAGAAAAGCAAACTCTTATTAAGGAGGACATGCATAGTACATATTCAGGTGTACCTTCACATCTTGTATTTTTTCATTCAAAGAATTTTTTACCCTAATGCGTATTTGCTAGTACAATGACAGCCATTGTCTTGAAAGAATGTTACTGTAGTTATGTTGTTAGCTGCTGTATGGTTTGTTTGTTTGTGTCTTTCGGCTTTTCCTGGTTAGGGGTTGCCACAGCTGAACTCCGGTCCTCTAATGATTGGTAGTGGATTTTTATGTACCAGGTTACCAGCTCTGATGCACAACCTTCAACGAAGGCATGCCCCATTCACGTATGCCTCCACACAGAAGACGCTCTAGCTGAGAATCGAATGGGACAACGTCTTGCTATGAGGCGACAATGCTACCGCAGCACCACCACCGCAGTTTGGTAAGATCACATAATCCTGACATAAATAATTCACCATGTGTTTTTTACTAGTGCAGTCTTGGGAAGATTTCTTGTTAATGTGGAATAATTTTCCAGCTTCTATCAGCACCATAATGCAAAACAGATAATCTCACTTTGAAAAAGCATTTGGATGGACTAAGTTTAGACGCCTCATACTTCCGCAAGGCTAACCCAGCTTCCAACTAACTAGATTTCAGCTCATTGATGTTGCTTATACATTAACTACATGATTACTCAACCCTGCAATGGTGAGCACAGTTGCCACACATACTGCATTGTCTAAATCTTATTCACATAATGGGAAATGCAGATGTGGAAAGGTAACAGCAGGGGAAAAGGATTGGGGTGACTACTTGTCAGTTAGACACTGATCACTTGTTAGATAGCCTACACCCTTCTGTGGTTCTGCAATATTTTGCATACAAATTTAATATATGTTAATTCTTATAGTGGAATGCCAATATTGTTATCTCCAGTAGGTGCCCTTACATTCACTGCTGCAGTATTCATCATGTATGGGATTCCCTGCCATGGAAGCCCGATGTCCAGCCAGTCTACCAAATATTACCATTGCTTTAAGGGACACTGAATGTCACCCAAATGCTCCTTGCATAGCGTAGGGCATAAAGGTGAAGTTCAGGCTTACCGTCCTTAGAACTTCTTTGCTGCCAGTCCAAACACTGTTTGTAACCATCAGTCTGTTTGCGTATATCCATTTTCTGCCATTTTTACTGCATTTTTGTATTCCAGTGATTTCTCCTATTTGTTGAAGTCCTAACCATTGCATTTGGGGTTTTGTTCTTTTTCTTAATTTTTTTTTTTGTTCTGTTTGGGGTTAATGTCATCCAGGAAGGGTAAATGTTAATGAGGGAGACAGAGTCCCCATAAAAACCACCATGATAAGTGCCTTTTTTTGCCTAGGAGCTTCTCACGACCATATGTCATATTTGATTTGTCAGGCGTTTGTCCCAAAAGCCCTTCATAGTACACTTTCTTCCATTTCATTGTATCTTGAGAACCAATGTCTTAAGCTTCTTGCTAATGATACAATGGAAGGACCTTCCCACTCCAAGGGTCAGCTGTCAGGGAAGAAGAAGGTGAAAAAGGTAAGACCGGTATCTTCCACTGTTCATCCTCTGCCGGGTGTTTCTACCGAGGTTGTTACAAACTCAGAGGCTCACCTGGCTGTGTTGTCAGATTTCTCTGCTGCAACTGGGTTGGAAGCCATTTGCAGGTGTCCATTTCAGACATTCAGGGGGAACCACAGTTGATTTTTTTCTGAAGGGTCAAAGGGGGTGCCGCAGATTCTTCTTAGGGAAGAAGTGCCTACTACAGTTGTCAATTGCTGAGTCACAGCCTTCTCAGTTTTCTAGGGTGGATGTTTCCTTAAAAAAGCCCAAACATACAGTATTTCTTCACTCTTAGGGATCCACAAAGTGAGTGGCAGGCCTTTACTCAGGGGTTATTTAATGCTTTACTGTCATTAAGGCCTCCTCAAGGGGTTTCAATTGCTGCTCCTCTTCTCCACTTAAAAGGCCCAAAGAAGTGAATTCTTCTGAGGAAAAATTGGATTCTGATGAAGACTCCCTTACTTATTCTACTCAGATCCCTACTCCTTTGGACTATAGGTCAGAGAAGAAGGAATCTAATTGTCCTGATTTCCTTGGGGACACAATCTCTAGGATGATAGAATTTTTTAAGTGAGATTGTACTCATGTCTCTGATATCCATAAGAGGTACTATGAGTTACTGCAGATGGAATATCCTAAACATGTGGCTATTACTCCTGTTTTGGCTGCTTTATTGGATATTTTTACAATGCCTGAAAGCACCCGATTGTCTGTCCCCTGCTCCCAAAAAAAACTGACAGATTTGATAAGATGCCTGAAGACTGTATCTTTTTGTTCAAATTTCCTCCTGCTGACCCCTCTGTGGTGTCTGTAGCCTCTGATAAGCCATCTCAGTTGCTTCCTTTGTACAAGTTACTGCCTTCTGACAAGGACAGCAGAACCATGGACATGCTGGGTAAGAAGGTTTACACTTCTGCTACCCTAGATTTTAGGACAATTAATTATCAGACTTATATATCTAGGTATGCGTTGGCTCTTCTTTCTCAGGCTTGTAAGATTTTTTCTGATTTTCCAGACTGATAGAAAATCCTGTGCTTTTTTCTTGATAGGGACTTCCTCTCAAGTAGTTCATTGTTCTATCAGATGTAGTTATGATGCAGCGGATGCCTCTTCTAAGGCTGCTGCTTTTGGTTCAGTAATATATTCTTGGCTTAGGCTTCAACTTTTAGCTGATGATGTTAAGGTTAAGTTGATGGATGCTCCTCTGGATAAGAAACTTTTGTTTGGGGAAGCAGCTTCTGGTTTGTTTGTTTAAGTCTCTTTAGGACAAGGAGAAGACCTTAAAGTAGCTTAAATGTGTTTGTTTCTCCTGTGCCTAAATTTCAGAGAAACTACCCTTCTAAGCCAGCCTTTGTTTGTAGGCAGTCTCGCCCTCCTGCTAATGGTAAAAAGGGTGGTAAATGGGCTCCTCCTCCTATGGCCACTCAGATTGCAGGGATTCTCAGGCCTTCGTTTCCTGACAAACCAGGTGCTGTCTGATGATCTGCCTGTGCCCAGACACATTCCTCTTTCTCTTCACCTTTCTCTTTCTACTTCGCTTTGAATCACTCAGGATTCTTGGGTTCTGTCAGTCATTCATAAGGGATACTTCATGGTGTGTATATCCCATCCTCCTTTTATGGGTATTCCTCAGCATCCTCGGGAACAACTTCCTTTTTTCCCAGAGGTTCTTTGAGATCTCATATCTCAGGTTACTATTCCAGAGGTGCCTGTGTCCCAAAGGGGGAAGGGTTTTTATTCAGAAATGTTCCTAGTGCCCAGAAAAGAGTGTACTTGGAGACCGATTATAGACCTCTCTCATCTAAACACTTTGCTGAAAGTGCCTTCCTTTTGGATGTTGTCCCTTCAGTCGCTGTTTCCTCTCGTGCTCCCTCAGGCCTTTCTGGTGTCTGTGGATCTCAAGGATGCTTATCACCATATTCTGATCCATCCTCTTTTCAGAAAGTTTTTGTGTTTCTCTATTGCTTCCTGGCATTTTCAGTTCTCTGCTTTGCCCTTTTGCCTTTCTACTGCCCAAAGGGTCTTCAGCAAATGCCTCAGTCCTGTGATTGCTTTTTGCAGGCTTCAGGGGATCCAAATATTTCCTTACTTGGATGACCTTCTGAGTCAGACATCCTCTCTGGTGATCCTTTTGCAAAATCTTCATTTTACCATTTCTCTTCTTCAGAGCCTGGGGTTCATGATAAACTTCAAAAAGTCTTTTTCTGACTCCTTCTCAGGATCATGTCTTTCTGAGTTGCAGGATTCAGATGGTGCCAATGCTGGCATCCCTGCCTCCTCCAAAGGCCTTAACTCTCATTTCTTACTTTCAAACTCTTCTTTCTCTGGCCTCCATTGCAGCCAGGGAGTTTCTGAGAGCTCTTGGTTTCATGGAATGATGCTCCCTCTGGCCAAACTCCACAAGATAAAGTTCCAGTGGTTTCTGAAGTCAGTGTGGCTTCAATATGTGCATCCTCTAGACTTTACACTTTGTCTTCTTCCTTGTCTCAAGAAGGAACTTCTCTGGTGAATTCAGCAGTTGTCTCTGAATCCAGGGCTCCCTTTTCATCCCCCTCTTCCCCTCTCAGGATCTGTTCAAAGAAGCTTCAGATGTGGGATAGGAAACAACTTTTGGCTCCCTGAAGGTACAGGGAGTGTGGTCACCTTGTCAGCAGAAGGAGCACATAAGCATAAACGAGATGAGAACTCTTATGCTGGCTCTTCAGGCCTTTCATTCTCTTTTCTCTCTAGGGCCTCTCAAGGTATTCACAGACAGTACCACAGTTATGTGGTGTATCAAGAAAATGAGAAAACAAGATCTTACCTTCTTTGCCGGTTGGCACTTCTTGTATGAAGTCCAGTTGTCAAGTATCAAGTGACTCTTCAGACAGTATATATCTCTTCAGATCAGAACATTGTGGAAGAAACTCTGAGAAGGTCTTTCACTCAATGCCACTGATGGATGCTTCACAGGGATGTGTTTCGGGACATTCTTCACCAGTGGGGTACACCTCATGTAAATCTCTTTGCCTCCCTCTGAACAATCAGTTTCCTCTATTTTGTGCCAGAGTCCTAGGTCCTCTGGTGTGGAAGGTGGATGTACTCTCATTTTCTTGGAAGGAGAGGTTTCTTTATGCATTCCCTCCCATTCCTCTCATTCCAAAAGTCCTGTTCAAGATTCAAAAAGATGCTCCCAAAATCTAGTTGGTGACTCCCTTTTGGCTGCAGCAGCACTGGTTCCCTCTACTTCTGCATCTAGCCAAGGGCAATCATCACAAGTTACCTCACAGGGTGGATCTCTTCACACAAGACAAGGGATCTCACATCCACTCCCACCTGTCCACGCTTCAACTGACACTGTGAGTGATAGCGTTTTGATTCCTCATGGACACCTTTTCTCTGAGAATTTGTTGCAGGAGGCCAGGAATCCTACTACTAGGAAATCCTACTTATCTAAAGGGAAGAGGCTTTCTATGTCTCTTGTAACCTGGACCCACTTACTGTGGATGTTCCTTTGGTTCTCTCTTATTTGTATGAGTTGTTCAGTGTTGGTTTGGCCTATTCATTACGGCCCACTTATCAGTTCTTTCTGCTTGCCTGCCTTTAACTCCTCCTTTAGCTTCTAGATTTGAGGCTAAGCAATTTTTTAAAGGCATCCTTAATATTAGACCTCCCAGGAAGACTCTTCCTCTTCCCTGGGATCTTAATTTTGTTCTGGAGAAATTGACTTGGGCTAATTTTGAGCCTGTGGTTTGAGCTTCCTTCCAACATTGCTCTTAGAAGACAGTTCTTTTCTTAGCTGTTATTTCTGCCAGTCAGGTGTCTGAGTTGTAAGCCCTTATGGCTTGTCTGCCTTTTTTGATATTCCATGAGGACAGTGTGACCTTGCATACTAATCTTCCTTGTATGCCTAAAGTGGTTAATGAGTTATCAGTTAATCAGTCTGTTCATTTGCCTTCTTTTTTCCCCTCTGACAGTGAGAGGGTGCTGCATACCTTAGACATGCAGAGACAGTTCAGATTTTAAATCTATCAGGAAATCTGATCAGTTTTTTTTTTTTTTTCCTTTCATCCCAGGTCTTTAGTATTAGCTGTTTCCAAGCTAACTATTTCTTCTTAGATTTCAAAGGCTATTTCTTTTTGTTACACTTTTCATGGCAAGAGCCTTCCTTCTTCTGTTAAGGCTCATTCTACTAGACCTGTGGCATCATCTGGTGCTTTTTTCTAGGGCTTAGACACTAATTTTGTTCTTGAAGCAGCTACCTGGACTTCTGTACGTACTTTTACCAAACACTACAAGTTGGATGGTATCTCCAGAGCTAGAGTTGGTTTTGCTGATGCCATTCTTCATGGATTCTTAGAGGGCTTTACTGCTGCTTCCTCATCCCAAGTTTCTTCTTTACCTTTGTCACTTTGGCATATGTGATGAATACTGCAGCGGTGAATTTAAGGACATAATACAGTTGTGTAAAGCCATCACAGTAGATGTCCTTGCCTTCATCACTGCAGTATTCACTCCCTCACTCCATCCCACTGGTCTGTTTCCTTCCTGGATGTGCAGGTTCTCTTTAGTTTTCCTTGGACTGCTGTTCCTACTGGCGCAATCATTTCTAAGGATGGTACTCCTGAATGTCACTGTCATGCCTTACGCTATATGAGAAGTGTTTGGGTGACATCCAGTGTACCTTAAAGCAACAGCAAGCTTTGGAAGACTGGCCAGACATTGGGCTCCCATGGCAGGGAATCCCATATATGATGAATACTGCAGCGGTTAAGGCAAGGACATCTACTGTTATGGTACAATTTTACAGAACTGTACTTTCTACAGCTTGTATGTCTCTGAAAAATAAATGACTAGGAAAAACTGTAAAGATGAACAAAGGCCAGTCACAATTAAACAGGTTCCTATTTTGGTGCTGTGACCTTTCAGTAGGACCATATTGCTGATATGGTGTTTAATGAGTTAGAAGAATGTAAAGTTTCTGGAAGCTATGTGAACAACTCAGTTTGTGAAATCTGTTTTGCTAACATGTATACAAAATATGTTTGGGAATGATATGTAAGCTTTCTGCTTAATGCCTTGACAAATTCTTATCTGCTGTAGGAACATTTGTTTTTAGTTATGTAGGACTTGGTTGTTATTAGCTAGGTAGGAAGAAACAGAGACTAGGAATTTTCTACAATAACAGCAAGCAATATTAGTATTATCAGATTTAAATTCTGAAATAACACTAAAATAAGAAAAAAATAAGTTTCTAGTGGTTCATTCATTAATTTAGGATAAACTTTAAATGAACTAGTACTGAATTATTGTTTTGTTTTGATTTGCTTTGTCTAAACTGTCATTATGATAATGCAAGAGCCCACTGATAGCAAACAAAGACAATAGTGACTACTGTCTCTATGTGTCCCAGACAGACAAGGAAAACCACAGGGATGTAAAGCAATTAAAATCTGA
The DNA here is from genome assembly GCF_019279795.1 of Protopterus annectens. Lineage (NCBI taxonomy): Eukaryota > Metazoa > Chordata > Ceratodontiformes > Protopteridae > Protopterus > Protopterus annectens. The sequence goes on along the minus strand of NC_056727.1, from coordinate 866,482,485 downwards.
GTACAAAAGAAGAAATAAGTGAGAAATGCAAGAAGGACAAGGGGCTAGGCAATAACAATGCACAAACTAAAATAAATCGTTTTAATATTTCACCAACCTTTATTCAAGATACTGGTTTATACCAGTGAAATAAAAAAATGCATCTTTTAGAAAGTAATAAAATATACAAATAGTCAAGAATGACCAAATTAGAATAGTAATTTATTTTGAAATATACTGCCTCGTTATTGGAACCACACAAACAGAAGGAATTATGTATCAAACTGATGTATTTCTGAGACATCCTCTCACAATATTTTGACAGATGCTATCCAAGAAATATTTTCCGATATTATATCCAAACAGAGCCCAAAGCAATACTTTATCATAGAAACAATCTTTTCTGTTTTAAGTGCAACTTTGTAAAAAAAAAAAAAAAAAAACGTTTAAAATGTGCCCATATTAAAAGGTTGCATTTTTTTCCAGAAATCTTTATTACATTTACACATATGGCAAAGGCAATCTTACATTTATATAAATGAAAAACATACAAAATACCACCACTTTAGTTGCAGACCATTTACATCACAGACACCATTGAAACAACTGTAGTTGTAAACATTATATGTCACTTATAAACCATCCCGTTATTGTCAGTTAAGCATTATATGGCTCATTCAAATCCTGCCTCTTAAATCTCATTCCTGCTGCTCTGCATATATTGTTCCCACAATTCCCATTTTTTCCTGTGTAGTTTTCTCCTTCCCTTTTCTAAAGATCCCAATTCCATTTCCCCAGTCAGTCCAACCTGCTTATCCAGCATCTCTGACATAGTGGTCTGCAGGGGATCCCAAAAATCCAACAACTCATTACACTCCCAAAAAATATGTTTCCAGCTATCTCTTTTTTGCCCAGCACACCTCCAACATTTGCTATCCACCTGAGGAAAAATTGTTTGGAGTCTACTTGGGGTATAAAAGTACCTATGTAAACACTTCCAGGCAAAGATCCTAAATCTTCTAGACATTGTTGCATATCTGGGATACATACATATATCCCCCATTGTCTCTTTGTGAGCTTGCTTATCCAATCTCTCTTCCCAATCCTTTCTCAGCTCCTCTGATTGATTCTTATAATTATAATGCAATATATTATATGCTTTACTAATTTTTCCTTTTTTAATGGCAGCTTCTTTTCTAGATTCTATTATAAACCCTACCAGTCCTAGTCTTTCATTTAGGAGCCCCCTATTTCTTTCTCTTTGCCTATAGTCTGATACTAATCCTTAATAGGGAAGGCAATCTCTAACCTGTAGTCCAAATAAATTCTTGGCTTCTTCCTATTCTATTACTTTTCCCTTTCTAGTTATTTGCAATTTTAAGATGTTTCTTTTAAATAAAGGCTATGAAGACTTTTTTTGTTAAATGGGTAAGCTCACTCTCTCTCTCTCTCTCTTTCGGCTTTTCCTGGTTAGGGGTCACCACAGCGGATCACTTGTCCGCTCATTATTGGCAGTTTTACGGTGTCGAGTTGCCAGCCCGGTGCCCAACCTTCCATGTAAGGCACACACATGCACGCACTCATGCCTAGGACCAATTTTAGCGTGTCCAATCCACTTACAGCAATGGGTAAGCTCACTGAAGCCCAATATTATTTGTCAGAGTTGAACCAGGAACACTGTATGACTAGATGCCTTACTGAGCATCTTATAATATAAAAAATAGTGGAGTCCCAAACTAAATAGAATGAAAGAATCTGTACCTGGAAAATCGTAAAAATAAATTATTCCTGATATTTTCGGAAGAAATCAAATGGCAAAATTAGCAGCTTTGAATGTTTGTAAGTACTGTTAATGGAAAACAATGTATTTTTAAGGAAAGAAACCAGAAACCTTAATATTTCTAGTGGATGGAAGCAAAACTTCACGACTGTTCAAGAGCTTTCAGTTTTGTCCTATTTTTTGTCAGTGTCTATTAAATGAAAACTTTTACAGACTGACATCTCGCTTGCCATTGAACCCAAGTTCATTAAGTGGCTAGACCACCATCTGATGCTGGTATGGAGGAAGAGAGTCATAATGAGCCTTTATCTGCATTTTTTATACTGGAGGAAGGACTGTTGGGCATATTCACAAGAAAAGGCCATTCTGGTAGTCTTCATGGAAATCAGAGCTTAGACTAGCAGTTGCATTAGCTATGTGGGTGGTTTGAAAACTTCTTTTGTGCTGGCGGGGGCGGGGGTGTCCTCCACCATAGTTAAGTCTGTACCTCTATGATGCCTCCTCAGAATCTCTCTCCATCTCACTACCTGTGATACTACTCTCATTGGATAGTTGTGGGCTGACTGGTAGCCCAAGTGGGGGGGGGGGGTTAACCTGGTTGGCACAATCTTATTTTACTGGTTATGGTGATATGATGGCTAAAATACTGCCAGAGATTGATAACCCCAACATTTTACTAAGAAGAGGTTGCAAACAAACAAAAAATAAATCTTGGAACCAATTCAAAACTAATTTTGTACTGTTTCTATCTTTTGCCTAATCATGGACTTCAAGTTGTTCTGAAACTAAACACTCTTAGATGTCATTTCTGAAGAATTAATATCAGTGAGCTGTATCACTTTAAGCAAGTTACTTTCTTATAACTTATTTTCATGACGTGAGACATTATCTAAATAAATTATTTTGTTTCCACATACTTGTTACACTATAAAACATCTTCACAAGCATTTTATTTCAGTAATTTATTAGTTACACCTTAAAGTATTGTGTGTTTGTTTGTGTATAAGCATACACATTATATGTGTGTATGTATGTATGTATGCATACATATATACGTATGTATAGATAAATATAATATTTTTGTATGTTTACAATGTTCCACATGCTAAGGCATTTTTGCTGATAGCAGTTTAATCTCTATAGCAAAGTAGATTTTATTCTTGGCTAGAAAATATTTCATTTTCAAAGCTGGGAATAGTTGAAATGTTACATTTTTTTAAAAAGGACTTTCAAAAGGTTTGCATGGATACATGATATTGAATTACAGATTAGTTTCTTTACATAAATTCTCAGAATATGGGCATATGAATCACGTTTTACTTGATGTGATATATTTAAGTAGTTGATAGTCCCACAAGTTTATAACCTGCAAAAGGGAATTAAAGTATTATACCTTTTTTTCCAGATTATCATAAAATGTGATTCCATAATGCTTATCATCCATTTCTTTACTTGATATGGTAAGTAGAGTTAGTACAGAGCCTATCTCAGGTCATTCTTTGCTAATTAAAAAAAAATGGAGATTAAATCCTCATGTCTTTTCACTGAATGATGCTCAGCCATGATGATACATCAATTACAGCAAATGTTAGAAAATTCACATGCTTTTTCTATACCTCGTGGTGTAATGTAAATAGTCTGAAGGCAGCTGTGCATGAGCTTTTAATAAATGAAGCTTCTTTTTATAACAAAAATAGAGCAGCTAATACACAGGCTTGGTAAAGAGAAAGTAAAATATGAAGAATGCAGACAAACCTTGATAAATGCTTGCAAATAAAATGTAATTTACATATAAGCACCAGCTTTTGTGGTTTGTGTCAATATTTATTGAAAACTTTTCTGGATGGGTCTAATGTCTGCTCATATGGTTAAAATCATTACATTAGATAAGGTAAACAGATGCATTTGTTTGATTTTATATAAGAACAGAGAGCATCAATAGGCATATGGTATTTCTGAACTATTTTCTCAAATGTATTCCTATATGTATGATGGCACCTTGGTTGCTGAGGTTGTTGAAGTAATTGCAAGGAACCTGTGAATGATGCATCCATCTTTAGAAAAATAAATCACATTACTGCAGACTGTAGGCTAGTATTGTGCTTAATGATATTCTGCAAGCAATATGTAAATTAAGATTAAAAGAAAAGTTACCCCTGTTGGACATATAGCCATCTTTTATATATTTTTGCTCACTCCCATTTCTAAACTTATATGCTTTAGCTTTTTTGATTACTGTCTGCATCAGTCAAGCCTAATTCTAATTCACAACAATATACAAGTAAGTTATAATTTTAAATCTGTGGGTGTTTAGCTGTAAGGAATCTCCATGCAAAAAAATTGCATAGATTCCTTTTAATATAATACAAGGTGTTTTGCCCTACATAATGTTTTCATTTCAAGTTTAGCTTTATGGCTATGAACATTTTGGATGAAATCCTTACTTTAAAATTTATTGTCATATCAAGTTTTTAATTTATTCAGAAAAGTTATTTGAAAGAGTAAATTATTGCATATTAGTAGAAAAACTTGAATTTTTATATACTTATATCAAAGAAATAATTATGTAATATTCTCCTGTTTCTAATGTCCTTTCTATAAAAGGTTATACATCTAACCCTTTCAACATGAGAAATATTTATTTGTTTGTTTCTTTGTTTATCTTTCTGACAGGGAAAATCCAACTAGGCACATCCCATTTTTATTTGAGGATCAGGGGAGGAAAGTTCCATCACAATGCATTTATATTAACGAGCACATTTCAGATGGTTCTTAGACAAAAAAACAAATAGGAGACAAGTGTGTACAGAAAGTATTTACATCAATATGTAGGAATCAATGCAGTTCAGATAGCTCTAAATTCTTGCAGGAATTAAATGAATGGATTTATACTGTAGAAGTTTATTGTTATTACATTTCAGAAGAGAAAGGTTTTTGCAGAGTTCAAGAGATATAATGATGAGTATAGTTGTGAAGTAAGTTATAAAAACATGTAGGAGGGGAAATATTAGTGTTGCCTAGCAAGATAGTGGTGATAGCATTTAAATGGGGGAACATGGTGCAGGATTAGTTCTGTCTATCCTACCTATTCCAAACTGGTGTATCTAGAAGGTTTAGAACTTAGGAATACAAGAAAGGCATATGAGGGATAGAACAGTGGATGGGGGCAGTTAGAAAAAAAGAAAAAATGGAAGTTGCATTTGTTTTTTGTAAGTAAGAGGAATGTGGGAAGTAATGTTTATGAGGCGTATGAAGAGAGATGTAGTGATTCAAGTGCAGGAGAAACATTGCTAAGGGATATATCGATTCAACAACTGTAAAGTTATATTTTCTTCTACAACTTATTTCATCGTTTTTTTGTTTATGAACCATTATTTTTCTACTTTTTGAATAATGTATTTATCCAGTATCCTGGTTTTTTACCATAACACAATATCTGTATTCATGGACAGTGTTTCAATTTATATATCTTGTCTGGGTTTAGCTATATCTTTAAATATAAATTCAGCAAGCTGGCTTGCACATATTTCAAATTATGCAACTTAACATATATAAATGGTTTAATTTCCTTTAACTGATAATTATCCTCTTAAAATATTTGATTGATACCTGCAAAGTTTTCTGACATTTTTAATTATTTTGACTAAAGTCTACATATATTTGTTTTGTTTTGAACTATGTGACTACTGTAGGATCTAGAAATCAATAAATAATTGCATTAGATGGTACAAAAAGTCTCCTTTTCTAAACATTCAGTTTCAGAAATGAATATCTTTCTTAAAATATCTTATCATCTGAATTTTTGTAGTACCTATTTCAGAATTTTTTTTGATATATCCATAAAGTAGTTAGATTTTTGGCATTTTAAACTCCATATTTTAGAAATAAAAAATGAATGAATTCCTCAGTTTCTAAATTATTCTATACTTGCCATTTAAAGATACAATAAAATATACATGACTACTGTAATAAAAATGTTCTTCAGTCCATTCATAACTTGAGTTTCTATGATTAAGAAATCATGTAAATGTTACCCACTAATTAAAGAATATCTATATATGCTTTTGTATGATAACATAATCAGTACAAGGTTGTTTGCATTACCTTAACATTTAAAATGTTTAGATTCCATAGATCACCAGCAGTGCCATTTAAAAAAATAAATTATTTAATATAAAGGACTGCATTTCTATTCCTCAATATGAGATAAATATTATCCAAAATATGTAAGACTGAATGGGGGGTGGGGTGCATTCATAAAGGTCCTGGGAGATATGCACAGGTCACAGTAACCTTTCTGTATTCAGCAACAGCCCTAACATGGTGCTGTGCAGTGCTATGGCATAAATATGTGCAGCACAATACAGGGCATGATCCACACCAGTAATCAATGCTAATGAAGTAGTCCAGGAGAGAGGCCTAGGCCATAATGGCACTTACAGCAGTGCTCAAATCAGGGTAGGAGGAAACAGCCATCACCAGGGAATACTAAACTTCAGATAACATAACAACACAGACAGCAGTACAGGGATCAGTAGTGGGGGGGAGCACTAGATACTAGGGATTATTTAATTCTGAGTGCTATAAATGGGCATACAGCAGTACAAGGATTGCAGATGTGGAAGAAACACTAAAGTGCTCCATGGTTTTAATCATATGTACAAATGAATGTGTGTTGTTAGGGAAAATGTAGTAACTAGCCATACAGCACGAGTAGAGAGTGTGTACATTATTTTTGGCATATATGCAGTGGTATGGGTCTATATCACTTTGTCAAAGGTTCATTTCCATGAACCTTCATTCATCAACCCTAATACAGTGAACATTCATTTCAATTAATGACTTACCCAGGGAAAGTAATGAGTTGGCCATCATAAGAAATTTGCCTTTTTTCCCCACTGTAGTGTGATCTTGTATTTTGTATTTATACTAAAGGGGTGTGTGGGTTGTGGGGGACAAGACCCTCTCACATGGATGAGTTTGAAACACTGTGCCTTGTGTAATTGTCAGAATGCTGGGCATTCCTTATCCTCTGTAAGTCGGTTATTGAAGTGAACATTCACTGATGTGAATGTTTGTTGTATTAAGGTTGTTGAATGAAGATTCATGGCAATGATCCTTTGATTAATTGATATAGACCCTAGTGGTACAATATTTTGCTTTTTAGATGTATCAGGCAGAGATAATGCATGAGATTTCTTTTGCTGATTATACTAAAATGCAATAAAACTATATAGTAGTAGTAATAATAACAATAACAGAAAATGACACATGCATTATTGTCTTCCATCATTACAGAAAAGACAATATGGAGTCATATGCATATGAGTTTGCACAACTGTGAAGTATAATCACAGCCCATTTTACATCATCTGGCACACCTTATCACCTTAACGCACTCATCATTGCAAGATCTGGTACTCATACACTCATAGGAATATTTATTTCTGCCAAAAACAAGCAGCCCCTACAAAACAAACAAATTAATACTGCTGCTATACCATGTGAGGAATGTGTAAATGACATCCAGGTATAATAATCCAAAAAGGTAGCTAAGGCAATGCACAGTAGGAGTAGCAACTGTAAGTAATATGAAACATGATGATTGCATACTGACATTTATCCAAAAATAAATGAAATGTGAGTGTATTCCTTAAAAAAGCACCTAGGTGACAAAGCATGTTTGGTAAAAAACTAGCTTGCCAATAATAACAGTACCTGGTAATGCCCCTGCTTGTTATCTGGTTTTGGTTAATGTGATGGCACACCCCAGAGGAAGAGGATATAAACCTGTGAACCATAGCCCTAGTCATGCATTCTTCATTCTGGTTTAGGCACTTTGAATGATTGCAGTACTGTACCTGTAAAGGCATGAGGCCTCAATATGAGGTGGTCAGATAAGGAGACCAAGATTATGGTCTAGCTTCATGTTGAGTCATACACGGTTAAGATCCATGCATGCATAAGAGGAAGTGAGTGGAAGAAAATAGACCTCTGTCAGGAGTTGCATGGCTAGGCTTAAAAAGGCCCTTGTGGTTGTTAGCCTAGTAAACACCTATGAACCAATGAAGAATATGTTTTCCTTTACAATGAGAAGAAACCATTCCTTAGCCTCTATTAAAAATAATCTTTACATAAGTAGAAATGTAGTAAATGTCAACATGAGTTTAAGGCAACAAACTTGAATCCACCTGTTAAAAGTCACAGCCAGTTAGATAAACAAATTGTATACTTAGAAGCAAGATAAATGCCCAGCAGTTTTCCAGTGAATGGGAAAAATCTCAAAATGTATGTCCTACAAAAAAAAAAACAATTGCACAATAAACATTCTTAATAAATTAGAAGTAAATTCAATTTAAAATTGCAATAAAGAAAACCCTTCCATGACTTCTTTGGGACTTTATAAAATATACTATAGTTTTCTTTTCACAGAAAAAAAACAACATGGAAAAGATATGACTACGACTTTCAGTCACTTGACAGTAATGTCCAAAATGGGCATTTCAATAAGAGGAGTTGTTCAGTACTGTCCAAACTGGGCATTTCAGTAAGAGGAGTTGTTCAGTACTGTCCAAACTGGGCATTTCAGTAAGAGGAGTTGTTCAGTACTGTCCAAACTGGGCATTTCAGTAAGAGGAGTTGTTCAGTACTGTCCAAACTGGGCATTTCAGTAAGAGGAGTTGTTCAGTACTGTCCAAACTGGGCATTTCAGTAAGAGGAGTTGTTCAGTACTGTCCAAACTGGGCATTTCAGTAAGAGGAGTTGTTCAGTACTGTCCAAACTGGGCATTTCAGTAAGAGGAGTTGTTCAGTACTGTCCAAACTGGGCATTTCAGTAAGAGGAGTTGTTCAGTACTGTCCAAACTGGGCATTTCAGTAAGAGGAGTTGTTCAGTACTGTCCAAACTGGGCATTTCAGTAAGAGGAGTTGTTCAGTACTGTCCAAACTGGGCATTTCAGTAAGAGGAGTTGTTCAGTACTGTCCAAACTGGGCATTTCAGTAAGAGGAGTTGTTCAGTACTGTCCAAACTGGGCATTTCAGTAAGAGGAGTTGTTCAGTACTGTCCAAACTGGGCATTTCAGTAAGAGGAGTTGTTCAGTACTGTCCAAACTGGGCATTTCAGTAAGAGGAGTTGTTCAGTACTGTCCAAACTGGGCATTTCAGTAAGAGGAGTTGTTCAGTACTGTCCAAACTGGGCATTTCAGTAAGAGGAGTTGTTCAGTACTGTCCAAACTGGGCATTTCAGTAAGAGGAGTTGTTCAGTACTGTCCAAACTGGGCATTTCAGTAAGAGGAGTTGTTCAGTACTGTCCAAACTGGGCATTTCAGTAAGAGGAGTTGTTCAGTACTGTCCAAACTGGGCATTTCAGTAAGAGGAGTTGTTCAGTACTGTCCAAACTGGGCATTTCAGTAAGAGGAGTTGTTCAGTACTGTCCAAACTGGGCATTTCAGTAAGAGGAGTTGTTCAGTACTGTCCAAACTGGGCATTTCAGTAAGAGGAGTTGTTCAGTACTGTCCAAACTGGGCATTTCAGTAAGAGGAGTTGTTCAGTACTGTCCAAACTGGGCATTTCAGTAAGAGGAGTTGTTCAGTACTGTCCAAACTGGGCATTTCAGTAAGAGGAGTTGTTCAGTACTGTCCAAACTGGGCATTTCAGTAAGAGGAGTTGTTCAGTACTGTCCAAACTGGGCATTTCAGTAAGAGGAGTTGTTCAGTACTGTCCAAACTGGGCATTTCAGTAAGAGGAGTTGTTCAGTACTGTCCAAACTGGGCATTTCAGTAAGAGGAGTTGTTCAGTACTGTCCAAACTGGGCATTTCAGTAAGAGGAGTTGTTCAGTACTGTCCAAACTGGGCATTTCAGTAAGAGGAGTTGTTCAGTACTGTCCAAACTGGGCATTTCAGTAAGAGGAGTTGTTCAGTACTGTCCAAACTGGGCATTTCAGTAAGAGGAGTTGTTCAGTACTGTCCAAACTGGGCATTTCAGTAAGAGGAGTTGTTCAGTACTGTCCAAACTGGGCATTTCAGTAAGAGGAGTTGTTCAGTACTGTCCAAACTGGGCATTTCAGTAAGAGGAGTTGTTCAGTACTGTCCAAACTGGGCATTTCAGTAAGAGGAGTTGTTCAGTACTGTCCAAACTGGGCATTTCAGTAAGAGGAGTTGTTCAGTACTGTCCAAACTGGGCATTTCAGTAAGAGGAGTTGTTCAGTACTGTCCAAACTGGGCATTTCAGTAAGAGGAGTTGTTCAGTACTGTCCAAACTGGGCATTTCAGTAAGAGGAGTTGTTCAGTACTGTCCAAACTGGGCATTTCAGTAAGAGGAGTTGTTCAGTACTGTCCAAACTGGGCATTTCAGTAAGAGGAGTTGTTCAGTACTGTCCAAACTGGGCATTTCAGTAAGAGGAGTTGTTCAGTACTGTCCAAACTGGGCATTTCAGTAAGAGGAGTTGTTCAGTACTGTCCAAACTGGGCATTTCAGTAAGAGGAGTTGTTCAGTACTGTCCAAACTGGGCATTTCAGTAAGAGGAGTTGTTCAGTACTGTCCAAACTGGGCATTTCAGTAAGAGGAGTTGTTCAGTACTGTCCAAACTGGGCATTTCAGTAAGAGGAGTTGTTCAGTACTGTCCAAACTGGGCATTTCAGTAAGAGGAGTTGTTCAGTACTGTCCAAACTGGGCATTTCAGTAAGAGGAGTTGTTCAGTACTGTCCAAACTGGGCATTTCAGTAAGAGGAGTTGTTCAGTACTGTCCAAACTGGGCATTTCAGTAAGAGGAGTTGTTCAGTACTGTCCAAACTGGGCATTTCAGTAAGAGGAGTTGTTCAGTACTGTCCAAACTGGGCATTTCAGTAAGAGGAGTTGTTCAGTACTGTCCAAACTGGGCATTTCAGTAAGAGGAGTTGTTCAGTACTGTCCAAACTGGGCATTTCAGTAAGAGGAGTTGTTCAGTACTGTCCAAACTGGGCATTTCAGTAAGAGGAGTTGTTCAGTACTGTCCAAACTGGGCATTTCAGTAAGAGGAGTTGTTCAGTACTGTCCAAACTGGGCATTTCAGTAAGAGGAGTTGTTCAGTACTGTCCAAACTGGGCATTTCAGTAAGAGGAGTTGTTCAGTACTGTCCAAACTGGGCATTTCAGTAAGAGGAGTTGTTCAGTACTGTCCAAACTGGGCATTTCAGTAAGAGGAGTTGTTCAGTACTGTCCAAACTGGGCATTTCAGTAAGAGGAGTTGTTCAGTACTGTCCAAACTGGGCATTTCAGTAAGAGGAGTTGTTCAGTACTGTCCAAACTGGGCATTTCAGTAAGAGGAGTTGTTCAGTACTGTCCAAACTGGGCATTTCAGTAAGAGGAGTTGTTCAGTACTGTCCAAACTGGGCATTTCAGTAAGAGGAGTTGTTCAGTACTGTCCAAACTGGGCATTTCAGTAAGAGGAGTTGTTCAGTACTGTCCAAACTGGGCATTTCAGTAAGAGGAGTTGTTCAGTACTGTCCAAACTGGGCATTTCAGTAAGAGGAGTTGTTCAGTACTGTCCAAACTGGGCATTTCAGTAAGAGGAGTTGTTCAGTACTGTCCAAACTGGGCATTTCAGTAAGAGGAGTTGTTCAGTACTGTCCAAACTGGGCATTTCAGTAAGAGGAGTTGTTCAGTACTGTCCAAACTGGGCATTTCAGTAAGAGGAGTTGTTCAGTACTGTCCAAACTGGGCATTTCAGTAAGAGGAGTTGTTCAGTACTGTCCAAACTGGGCATTTCAGTAAGAGGAGTTGTTCAGTACTGTCCAAACTGGGCATTTCAGTAAGAGGAGTTGTTCAGTACTGTCCAAACTGGGCATTTCAGTAAGAGGAGTTGTTCAGTACTGTCCAAACTGGGCATTTCAGTAAGAGGAGTTGTTCAGTACTGTCCAAACTGGGCATTTCAGTAAGAGGAGTTGTTCAGTACTGTCCAAACTGGGCATTTCAGTAAGAGGAGTTGTTCAGTACTGTCCAAACTGGGCATTTCAGTAAGAGGAGTTGTTCAGTACTGTCCAAACTGGGCATTTCAGTAAGAGGAGTTGTTCAGTACTGTCCAAACTGGGCATTTCAGTAAGAGGAGTTGTTCAGTACTGTCCAAACTGGGCATTTCAGTAAGAGGAGTTGTTCAGTACTGTCCAAACTGGGCATTTCAGTAAGAGGAGTTGTTCAGTACTGTCCAAACTGGGCATTTCAGTAAGAGGAGTTGTTCAGTACTGTCCAAACTGGGCATTTCAGTAAGAGGAGTTGTTCAGTACTGTCCAAACTGGGCATTTCAGTAAGAGGAGTTGTTCAGTACTGTCCAAACTGGGCATTTCAGTAAGAGGAGTTGTTCAGTACTGTCCAAACTGGGCATTTCAGTAAGAGGAGTTGTTCAGTACTGTCCAAACTGGGCATTTCAGTAAGAGGAGTTGTTCAGTACTGTCCAAACTGGGCATTTCAGTAAGAGGAGTTGTTCAGTACTGTCCAAACTGGGCATTTCAGTAAGAGGAGTTGTTCAGTACTGTCCAAACTGGGCATTTCAGTAAGAGGAGTTGTTCAGTACTGTCCAAACTGGGCATTTCAGTAAGAGGAGTTGTTCAGTACTGTCCAAACTGGGCATTTCAGTAAGAGGAGTTGTTCAGTACTGTCCAAACTGGGCATTTCAGTAAGAGGAGTTGTTCAGTACTGTCCAAACTGGGCATTTCAGTAAGAGGAGTTGTTCAGTACTGTCCAAACTGGGCATTTCAGTAAGAGGAGTTGTTCAGTACTGTCCAAACTGGGCATTTCAGTAAGAGGAGTTGTTCAGTACTGTCCAAACTGGGCATTTCAGTAAGAGGAGTTGTTCAGTACTGTCCAAACTGGGCATTTCAGTAAGAGGAGTTGTTCAGTACTGTCCAAACTGGGCATTTCAGTAAGAGGAGTTGTTCAGTACTGTCCAAACTGGGCATTTCAGTAAGAGGAGTTGTTCAGTACTGTCCAAACTGGGCATTTCAGTAAGAGGAGTTGTTCAGTACTGTCCAAACTGGGCATTTCAGTAAGAGGAGTTGTTCAGTACTGTCCAAACTGGGCATTTCAGTAAGAGGAGTTGTTCAGTACTGTCCAAACTGGGCATTTCAGTAAGAGGAGTTGTTCAGTACTGTCCAAACTGGGCATTTCAGTAAGAGGAGTTGTTCAGTACTGTCCAAACTGGGCATTTCAGTAAGAGGAGTTGTTCAGTACTGTCCAAACTGGGCATTTCAGTAAGAGGAGTTGTTCAGTACTGTCCAAACTGGGCATTTCAGTAAGAGGAGTTGTTCAGTACTGTCCAAACTGGGCATTTCAGTAAGAGGAGTTGTTCAGTACTGTCCAAACTGGGCATTTCAGTAAGAGGAGTTGTTCAGTACTGTCCAAACTGGGCATTTCAGTAAGAGGAGTTGTTCAGTACTGTCCAAACTGGGCATTTCAGTAAGAGGAGTTGTTCAGTACTGTCCAAACTGGGCATTTCAGTAAGAGGAGTTGTTCAGTACTGTCCAAACTGGGCATTTCAGTAAGAGGAGTTGTTCAGTACTGTCCAAACTGGGCATTTCAGTAAGAGGAGTTGTTCAGTACTGTCCAAACTGGGCATTTCAGTAAGAGGAGTTGTTCAGTACTGTCCAAACTGGGCATTTCAGTAAGAGGAGTTGTTCAGTACTGTCCAAACTGGGCATTTCAGTAAGAGGAGTTGTTCAGTACTGTCCAAACTGGGCATTTCAGTAAGAGGAGTTGTTCAGTACTGTCCAAACTGGGCATTTCAGTAAGAGGAGTTGTTCAGTACTGTCCAAACTGGGCATTTCAGTAAGAGGAGTTGTTCAGTACTGTCCAAACTGGGCATTTCAGTAAGAGGAGTTGTTCAGTACTGTCCAAACTGGGCATTTCAGTAAGAGGAGTTGTTCAGTACTGTCCAAACTGGGCATTTCAGTAAGAGGAGTTGTTCAGTACTGTCCAAACTGGGCATTTCAGTAAGAGGAGTTGTTCAGTACTGTCCAAACTGGGCATTTCAGTAAGAGGAGTTGTTCAGTACTGTCCAAACTGGGCATTTCAGTAAGAGGAGTTGTTCAGTACTGTCCAAACTGGGCATTTCAGTAAGAGGAGTTGTTCAGTACTGTCCAAACTGGGCATTTCAGTAAGAGGAGTTGTTCAGTACTGTCCAAACTGGGCATTTCAGTAAGAGGAGTTGTTCAGTACTGTCCAAACTGGGCATTTCAGTAAGAGGAGTTGTTCAGTACTGTCCAAACTGGGCATTTCAGTAAGAGGAGTTGTTCAGTACTGTCCAAACTGGGCATTTCAGTAAGAGGAGTTGTTCAGTACTGTCCAAACTGGGCATTTCAGTAAGAGGAGTTGTTCAGTACTGTCCAAACTGGGCATTTCAGTAAGAGGAGTTGTTCAGTACTGTCCAAACTGGGCATTTCAGTAAGAGGAGTTGTTCAGTACTGTCCAAACTGGGCATTTCAGTAAGAGGAGTTGTTCAGTACTGTCCAAACTGGGCATTTCAGTAAGAGGAGTTGTTCAGTACTGTCCAAACTGGGCATTTCAGTAAGAGGAGTTGTTCAGTACTGTCCAAACTGGGCATTTCAGTAAGAGGAGTTGTTCAGTACTGTCCAAACTGGGCATTTCAGTAAGAGGAGTTGTTCAGTACTGTCCAAACTGGGCATTTCAGTAAGAGGAGTTGTTCAGTACTGTCCAAACTGGGCATTTCAGTAAGAGGAGTTGTTCAGTACTGTCCAAACTGGGCATTTCAGTAAGAGGAGTTGTTCAGTACTGTCCAAACTGGGCATTTCAGTAAGAGGAGTTGTTCAGTACTGTCCAAACTGGGCATTTCAGTAAGAGGAGTTGTTCAGTACTGTCCAAACTGGGCATTTCAGTAAGAGGAGTTGTTCAGTACTGTCCAAACTGGGCATTTCAGTAAGAGGAGTTGTTCAGTACTGTCCAAACTGGGCATTTCAGTAAGAGGAGTTGTTCAGTACTGTCCAAACTGGGCATTTCAGTAAGAGGAGTTGTTCAGTACTGTCCAAACTGGGCATTTCAGTAAGAGGAGTTGTTCAGTACTGTCCAAACTGGGCATTTCAGTAAGAGGAGTTGTTCAGTACTGTCCAAACTGGGCATTTCAGTAAGAGGAGTTGTTCAGTACTGTCCAAACTGGGCATTTCAGTAAGAGGAGTTGTTCAGTACTGTCCAAACTGGGCATTTCAGTAAGAGGAGTTGTTCAGTACTGTCCAAACTGGGCATTTCAGTAAGAGGAGTTGTTCAGTACTGTCCAAACTGGGCATTTCAGTAAGAGGAGTTGTTCAGTACTGTCCAAACTGGGCATTTCAGTAAGAGGAGTTGTTCAGTACTGTCCAAACTGGGCATTTCAGTAAGAGGAGTTGTTCAGTACTGTCCAAACTGGGCATTTCAGTAAGAGGAGTTGTTCAGTACTGTCCAAACTGGGCATTTCAGTAAGAGGAGTTGTTCAGTACTGTCCAAACTGGGCATTTCAGTAAGAGGAGTTGTTCAGTACTGTCCAAACTGGGCATTTCAGTAAGAGGAGTTGTTCAGTACTGTCCAAACTGGGCATTTCAGTAAGAGGAGTTGTTCAGTACTGTCCAAACTGGGCATTTCAGTAAGAGGAGTTGTTCAGTACTGTCCAAACTGGGCATTTCAGTAAGAGGAGTTGTTCAGTACTGTCCAAACTGGGCATTTCAGTAAGAGGAGTTGTTCAGTACTGTCCAAACTGGGCATTTCAGTAAGAGGAGTTGTTCAGTACTGTCCAAACTGGGCATTTCAGTAAGAGGAGTTGTTCAGTACTGTCCAAACTGGGCATTTCAGTAAGAGGAGTTGTTCAGTACTGTCCAAACTGGGCATTTCAGTAAGAGGAGTTGTTCAGTACTGTCCAAACTGGGCATTTCAGTAAGAGGAGTTGTTCAGTACTGTCCAAACTGGGCATTTCAGTAAGAGGAGTTGTTCAGTACTGTCCAAACTGGGCATTTCAGTAAGAGGAGTTGTTCAGTACTGTCCAAACTGGGCATTTCAGTAAGAGGAGTTGTTCAGTACTGTCCAAACTGGGCATTTCAGTAAGAGGAGTTGTTCAGTACTGTCCAAACTGGGCATTTCAGTAAGAGGAGTTGTTCAGTACTGTCCAAACTGGGCATTTCAGTAAGAGGAGTTGTTCAGTACTGTCCAAACTGGGCATTTCAGTAAGAGGAGTTGTTCAGTACTGTCCAAACTGGGCATTTCAGTAAGAGGAGTTGTTCAGTACTGTCCAAACTGGGCATTTCAGTAAGAGGAGTTGTTCAGTACTGTCCAAACTGGGCATTTCAGTAAGAGGAGTTGTTCAGTACTGTCCAAACTGGGCATTTCAGTAAGAGGAGTTGTTCAGTACTGTCCAAACTGGGCATTTCAGTAAGAGGAGTTGTTCAGTACTGTCCAAACTGGGCATTTCAGTAAGAGGAGTTGTTCAGTACTGTCCAAACTGGGCATTTCAGTAAGAGGAGTTGTTCAGTACTGTCCAAACTGGGCATTTCAGTAAGAGGAGTTGTTCAGTACTGTCCAAACTGGGCATTTCAGTAAGAGGAGTTGTTCAGTACTGTCCAAACTGGGCATTTCAGTAAGAGGAGTTGTTCAGTACTGTCCAAACTGGGCATTTCAGTAAGAGGAGTTGTTCAGTACTGTCCAAACTGGGCATTTCAGTAAGAGGAGTTGTTCAGTACTGTCCAAACTGGGCATTTCAGTAAGAGGAGTTGTTCAGTACTGTCCAAACTGGGCATTTCAGTAAGAGGAGTTGTTCAGTACTGTCCAAACTGGGCATTTCAGTAAGAGGAGTTGTTCAGTACTGTCCAAACTGGGCATTTCAGTAAGAGGAGTTGTTCAGTACTGTCCAAACTGGGCATTTCAGTAAGAGGAGTTGTTCAGTACTGTCCAAACTGGGCATTTCAGTAAGAGGAGTTGTTCAGTACTGTCCAAACTGGGCATTTCAGTAAGAGGAGTTGTTCAGTACTGTCCAAACTGGGCATTTCAGTAAGAGGAGTTGTTCAGTACTGTCCAAACTGGGCATTTCAGTAAGAGGAGTTGTTCAGTACTGTCCAAACTGGGCATTTCAGTAAGAGGAGTTGTTCAGTACTGTCCAAACTGGGCATTTCAGTAAGAGGAGTTGTTCAGTACTGTCCAAACTGGGCATTTCAGTAAGAGGAGTTGTTCAGTACTGTCCAAACTGGGCATTTCAGTAAGAGGAGTTGTTCAGTACTGTCCAAACTGGGCATTTCAGTAAGAGGAGTTGTTCAGTACTGTCCAAACTGGGCATTTCAGTAAGAGGAGTTGTTCAGTACTGTCCAAACTGGGCATTTCAGTAAGAGGAGTTGTTCAGTACTGTCCAAACTGGGCATTTCAGTAAGAGGAGTTGTTCAGTACTGTCCAAACTGGGCATTTCAGTAAGAGGAGTTGTTCAGTACTGTCCAAACTGGGCATTTCAGTAAGAGGAGTTGTTCAGTACTGTCCAAACTGGGCATTTCAGTAAGAGGAGTTGTTCAGTACTGTCCAAACTGGGCATTTCAGTAAGAGGAGTTGTTCAGTACTGTCCAAACTGGGCATTTCAGTAAGAGGAGTTGTTCAGTACTGTCCAAACTGGGCATTTCAGTAAGAGGAGTTGTTCAGTACTGTCCAAACTGGGCATTTCAGTAAGAGGAGTTGTTCAGTACTGTCCAAACTGGGCATTTCAGTAAGAGGAGTTGTTCAGTACTGTCCAAACTGGGCATTTCAGTAAGAGGAGTTGTTCAGTACTGTCCAAACTGGGCATTTCAGTAAGAGGAGTTGTTCAGTACTGTCCAAACTGGGCATTTCAGTAAGAGGAGTTGTTCAGTACTGTCCAAACTGGGCATTTCAGTAAGAGGAGTTGTTCAGTACTGTCCAAACTGGGCATTTCAGTAAGAGGAGTTGTTCAGTACTGTCCAAACTGGGCATTTCAGTAAGAGGAGTTGTTCAGTACTGTCCAAACTGGGCATTTCAGTAAGAGGAGTTGTTCAGTACTGTCCAAACTGGGCATTTCAGTAAGAGGAGTTGTTCAGTACTGTCCAAACTGGGCATTTCAGTAAGAGGAGTTGTTCAGTACTGTCCAAACTGGGCATTTCAGTAAGAGGAGTTGTTCAGTACTGTCCAAACTGGGCATTTCAGTAAGAGGAGTTGTTCAGTACTGTCCAAACTGGGCATTTCAGTAAGAGGAGTTGTTCAGTACTGTCCAAACTGGGCATTTCAGTAAGAGGAGTTGTTCAGTACTGTCCAAACTGGGCATTTCAGTAAGAGGAGTTGTTCAGTACTGTCCAAACTGGGCATTTCAGTAAGAGGAGTTGTTCAGTACTGTCCAAACTGGGCATTTCAGTAAGAGGAGTTGTTCAGTACTGTCCAAACTGGGCATTTCAGTAAGAGGAGTTGTTCAGTACTGTCCAAACTGGGCATTTCAGTAAGAGGAGTTGTTCAGTACTGTCCAAACTGGGCATTTCAGTAAGAGGAGTTGTTCAGTACTGTCCAAACTGGGCATTTCAGTAAGAGGAGTTGTTCAGTACTGTCCAAACTGGGCATTTCAGTAAGAGGAGTTGTTCAGTACTGTCCAAACTGGGCATTTCAGTAAGAGGAGTTGTTCAGTACTGTCCAAACTGGGCATTTCAGTAAGAGGAGTTGTTCAGTACTGTCCAAACTGGGCATTTCAGTAAGAGGAGTTGTTCAGTACTGTCCAAACTGGGCATTTCAGTAAGAGGAGTTGTTCAGTACTGTCCAAACTGGGCATTTCAGTAAGAGGAGTTGTTCAGTACTGTCCAAACTGGGCATTTCAGTAAGAGGAGTTGTTCAGTACTGTCCAAACTGGGCATTTCAGTAAGAGGAGTTGTTCAGTACTGTCCAAACTGGGCATTTCAGTAAGAGGAGTTGTTCAGTACTGTCCAAACTGGGCATTTCAGTAAGAGGAGTTGTTCAGTACTGTCCAAACTGGGCATTTCAGTAAGAGGAGTTGTTCAGTACTGTCCAAACTGGGCATTTCAGTAAGAGGAGTTGTTCAGTACTGTCCAAACTGGGCATTTCAGTAAGAGGAGTTGTTCAGTACTGTCCAAACTGGGCATTTCAGTAAGAGGAGTTGTTCAGTACTGTCCAAACTGGGCATTTCAGTAAGAGGAGTTGTTCAGTACTGTCCAAACTGGGCATTTCAGTAAGAGGAGTTGTTCAGTACTGTCCAAACTGGGCATTTCAGTAAGAGGAGTTGTTCAGTACTGTCCAAACTGGGCATTTCAGTAAGAGGAGTTGTTCAGTACTGTCCAAACTGGGCATTTCAGTAAGAGGAGTTGTTCAGTACTGTCCAAACTGGGCATTTCAGTAAGAGGAGTTGTTCAGTACTGTCCAAACTGGGCATTTCAGTAAGAGGAGTTGTTCAGTACTGTCCAAACTGGGCATTTCAGTAAGAGGAGTTGTTCAGTACTGTCCAAACTGGGCATTTCAGTAAGAGGAGTTGTTCAGTACTGTCCAAACTGGGCATTTCAGTAAGAGGAGTTGTTCAGTACTGTCCAAACTGGGCATTTCAGTAAGAGGAGTTGTTCAGTACTGTCCAAACTGGGCATTTCAGTAAGAGGAGTTGTTCAGTACTGTCCAAACTGGGCATTTCAGTAAGAGGAGTTGTTCAGTACTGTCCAAACTGGGCATTTCAGTAAGAGGAGTTGTTCAGTACTGTCCAAACTGGGCATTTCAGTAAGAGGAGTTGTTCAGTACTGTCCAAACTGGGCATTTCAGTAAGAGGAGTTGTTCAGTACTGTCCAAACTGGGCATTTCAGTAAGAGGAGTTGTTCAGTACTGTCCAAACTGGGCATTTCAGTAAGAGGAGTTGTTCAGTACTGTCCAAACTGGGCATTTCAGTAAGAGGAGTTGTTCAGTACTGTCCAAACTGGGCATTTCAGTAAGAGGAGTTGTTCAGTACTGTCCAAACTGGGCATTTCAGTAAGAGGAGTTGTTCAGTACTGTCCAAACTGGGCATTTCAGTAAGAGGAGTTGTTCAGTACTGTCCAAACTGGGCATTTCAGTAAGAGGAGTTGTTCAGTACTGTCCAAACTGGGCATTTCAGTAAGAGGAGTTGTTCAGTACTGTCCAAACTGGGCATTTCAGTAAGAGGAGTTGTTCAGTACTGTCCAAACTGGGCATTTCAGTAAGAGGAGTTGTTCAGTACTGTCCAAACTGGGCATTTCAGTAAGAGGAGTTGTTCAGTACTGTCCAAACTGGGCATTTCAGTAAGAGGAGTTGTTCAGTACTGTCCAAACTGGGCATTTCAGTAAGAGGAGTTGTTCAGTACTGTCCAAACTGGGCATTTCAGTAAGAGGAGTTGTTCAGTACTGTCCAAACTGGGCATTTCAGTAAGAGGAGTTGTTCAGTACTGTCCAAACTGGGCATTTCAGTAAGAGGAGTTGTTCAGTACTGTCCAAACTGGGCATTTCAGTAAGAGGAGTTGTTCAGTACTGTCCAAACTGGGCATTTCAGTAAGAGGAGTTGTTCAGTACTGTCCAAACTGGGCATTTCAGTAAGAGGAGTTGTTCAGTACTGTCCAAACTGGGCATTTCAGTAAGAGGAGTTGTTCAGTACTGTCCAAACTGGGCATTTCAGTAAGAGGAGTTGTTCAGTACTGTCCAAACTGGGCATTTCAGTAAGAGGAGTTGTTCAGTACTGTCCAAACTGGGCATTTCAGTAAGAGGAGTTGTTCAGTACTGTCCAAACTGGGCATTTCAGTAAGAGGAGTTGTTCAGTACTGTCCAAACTGGGCATTTCAGTAAGAGGAGTTGTTCAGTACTGTCCAAACTGGGCATTTCAGTAAGAGGAGTTGTTCAGTACTGTCCAAACTGGGCATTTCAGTAAGAGGAGTTGTTCAGTACTGTCCAAACTGGGCATTTCAGTAAGAGGAGTTGTTCAGTACTGTCCAAACTGGGCATTTCAGTAAGAGGAGTTGTTCAGTACTGTCCAAACTGGGCATTTCAGTAAGAGGAGTTGTTCAGTACTGTCCAAACTGGGCATTTCAGTAAGAGGAGTTGTTCAGTACTGTCCAAACTGGGCATTTCAGTAAGAGGAGTTGTTCAGTACTGTCCAAACTGGGCATTTCAGTAAGAGGAGTTGTTCAGTACTGTCCAAACTGGGCATTTCAGTAAGAGGAGTTGTTCAGTACTGTCCAAACTGGGCATTTCAGTAAGAGGAGTTGTTCAGTACTGTCCAAACTGGGCATTTCAGTAAGAGGAGTTGTTCAGTACTGTCCAAACTGGGCATTTCAGTAAGAGGAGTTGTTCAGTACTGTCCAAACTGGGCATTTCAGTAAGAGGAGTTGTTCAGTACTGTCCAAACTGGGCATTTCAGTAAGAGGAGTTGTTCAGTACTGTCCAAACTGGGCATTTCAGTAAGAGGAGTTGTTCAGTACTGTCCAAACTGGGCATTTCAGTAAGAGGAGTTGTTCAGTACTGTCCAAACTGGGCATTTCAGTAAGAGGAGTTGTTCAGTACTGTCCAAACTGGGCATTTCAGTAAGAGGAGTTGTTCAGTACTGTCCAAACTGGGCATTTCAGTAAGAGGAGTTGTTCAGTACTGTCCAAACTGGGCATTTCAGTAAGAGGAGTTGTTCAGTACTGTCCAAACTGGGCATTTCAGTAAGAGGAGTTGTTCAGTACTGTCCAAACTGGGCATTTCAGTAAGAGGAGTTGTTCAGTACTGTCCAAACTGGGCATTTCAGTAAGAGGAGTTGTTCAGTACTGTCCAAACTGGGCATTTCAGTAAGAGGAGTTGTTCAGTACTGTCCAAACTGGGCATTTCAGTAAGAGGAGTTGTTCAGTACTGTCCAAACTGGGCATTTCAGTAAGAGGAGTTGTTCAGTACTGTCCAAACTGGGCATTTCAGTAAGAGGAGTTGTTCAGTACTGTCCAAACTGGGCATTTCAGTAAGAGGAGTTGTTCAGTACTGTCCAAACTGGGCATTTCAGTAAGAGGAGTTGTTCAGTACTGTCCAAACTGGGCATTTCAGTAAGAGGAGTTGTTCAGTACTGTCCAAACTGGGCATTTCAGTAAGAGGAGTTGTTCAGTACTGTCCAAACTGGGCATTTCAGTAAGAGGAGTTGTTCAGTACTGTCCAAACTGGGCATTTCAGTAAGAGGAGTTGTTCAGTACTGTCCAAACTGGGCATTTCAGTAAGAGGAGTTGTTCAGTACTGTCCAAACTGGGCATTTCAGTAAGAGGAGTTGTTCAGTACTGTCCAAACTGGGCATTTCAGTAAGAGGAGTTGTTCAGTACTGTCCAAACTGGGCATTTCAGTAAGAGGAGTTGTTCAGTACTGTCCAAACTGGGCATTTCAGTAAGAGGAGTTGTTCAGTACTGTCCAAACTGGGCATTTCAGTAAGAGGAGTTGTTCAGTACTGTCCAAACTGGGCATTTCAGTAAGAGGAGTTGTTCAGTACTGTCCAAACTGGGCATTTCAGTAAGAGGAGTTGTTCAGTACTGTCCAAACTGGGCATTTCAGTAAGAGGAGTTGTTCAGTACTGTCCAAACTGGGCATTTCAGTAAGAGGAGTTGTTCAGTACTGTCCAAACTGGGCATTTCAGTAAGAGGAGTTGTTCAGTACTGTCCAAACTGGGCATTTCAGTAAGAGGAGTTGTTCAGTACTGTCCAAACTGGGCATTTCAGTAAGAGGAGTTGTTCAGTACTGTCCAAACTGGGCATTTCAGTAAGAGGAGTTGTTCAGTACTGTCCAAACTGGGCATTTCAGTAAGAGGAGTTGTTCAGTACTGTCCAAACTGGGCATTTCAGTAAGAGGAGTTGTTCAGTACTGTCCAAACTGGGCATTTCAGTAAGAGGAGTTGTTCAGTACTGTCCAAACTGGGCATTTCAGTAAGAGGAGTTGTTCAGTACTGTCCAAACTGGGCATTTCAGTAAGAGGAGTTGTTCAGTACTGTCCAAACTGGGCATTTCAGTAAGAGGAGTTGTTCAGTACTGTCCAAACTGGGCATTTCAGTAAGAGGAGTTGTTCAGTACTGTCCAAACTGGGCATTTCAGTAAGAGGAGTTGTTCAGTGTTATTCCTTGATCAGGTCAGTATTGGAGCACCTTTTCTGAATGATGGGTGAGTAGCCTTTGACGCATCTTTGTGTTCAATGTTAACTGAGTGATGAAGACTACTTGTGCCTCCAGCCATTTGATACAGAGCACTCACTGTGTGTACCATGGTCTCCTTAATTGTACAGGTGTCAAGGAGTGTGCTTCGTCTTACAAGGAAAGTCTTTATCATTAGAATCTGCAATGGTACAAGATGCCTGCCTGGAGGCTGTTATGGTAGTTTTCACCATTCTCTAGTCTGACGAGATGCATAAGGTAGAAGCAGAAATTCTGTCAGCCATTGTCAGTGCACTGCCCACTATAACTTCTTAACTTATAGAGACAACATCACGAAGACTGGGCCAACTGTTAAATGTGCATTAGAATCCACACATGGATCCTGAACTAAGTTATCACCTAGGACACTGAGATCATGATCACTTAGCCCCATCTACATGTGCAGGGATGTCCCGCTCTGTAGAGTTAATAGTTCTGTAGTTATGACTATGGTTGTACCAAATAGGGGGTTAACCATATTCGGCCGATTACGAATTGTTGTACCATCTGTTTGGCTGAATACAAATGCGAATAGTTGTTTTAGTCAAGTCATGAGGTAAACTAAGCACTAAACAAAATAGTTAAACAGCAAGTCAAGTTTTGCAAACTGTTCTGTGCTATGTTCTGCTGTCTGTGCACTACGATGAGGGCTAAAAGTAAGAAAGGGTTATTGTACATAATTATATACATACATTTAACTCACCACAAAACCAAGAAAACACAACTGAGCAATGACCAAATAGCTGTCAAAGCTTTTTGCTGATGTTACCAAGTAGCTGTCAAAGTTTTTTACTGATGTTAGGAGCCATGGTAGTGCAGCGGTTATGTCACCTCACAGCAAGAGGTTCTCCCATTCAATTCTCGGCTGTAGTGCCTTCTGTATGGAGTCTGCATGTCCTCCCCATGGTTGAGTGATGTTAGAGACATGCAGGTAGGTGTGAGCGTGAATGTGTGTGCCTTCTTTGAAGGTTGGGCATCGGGCTGGCAACTCAGTACCATAAAAATCCACTGCCAATCATTAGCGGACTGGAGTTCCACTGTGGCGACCCATAACCGGGAAAAGTCGAAAGACATTACTTTTACCAAATAGCTGTCAAAGGTTTTACTGATGTACATTTAACTCAGGAATACTGCATTAGCTTTCAAACACACCATATGTTCCATGTTGTCAGCATTAAGACAGTTTCTTGTTTCAGTGAAGGTATCACCAGCATTACTAAAAAGACGTTCACTTGCCACACTTGTAGGTGCAGAAAGGTAGCGCTTAGCCACATGACACAATGTTGGAAATCAGGACATGTTTATTTTCAACCAGTTCAGTGTTTCAGTGTCTCTCAGAACACAGGGCTCTGTCAGAAAATTGCTCAGTCGTGTTTCTATGGAGACAGAATTATCACCGTTTAGTGCCCAAACAGTCTGCAACTGATCCCAAGATCACCAAAAGTCTTCTGCTGCTGTCTTTGTCGGTGGTTGTTCATTCACTTCAGTCACTTCAGAAACAACTTTAGATGGCTGATTTGTAGGCTGAATTGATTTTTGCAGTAACAATGTCTGTTTTGGCTTTTATGTGCTGCACAGGTGTCAAGAAATGCAGCTTGAAGCATGGATCCAAGCCGATCGAAACTGTGTAAATTCTATTTTCATACAAGTCAGAAAATCTCCTTGTTAAGGATGTTATCAGTTTGCTGTCTTTTTGATTGCATTATCAGCTATGTCTTTCTGCAGATACAACAAGTCAGCCTGAACAGCTGGTAGGATCACTGAAAAACAAGAATTGTTGCAGCTTATTTCATACATTAGTTGTTCAAACAGCCTAAGAATTGCAACAATTCTTGCTGCTAAAGCTCACTGGTTTGTTGTCAGGGACAGTGCCTTGCTGGATTTGTCATCACATTCAGCAACGTACACAGACACAATTCTCTTTTGCTCCAACAACCAATCCAACATCAGATACGTTGAATTCCACCTGGTGACAACATCCTGATGAAGCTGATGTTTTGGTACACCCAGCTCT
The DNA here is from genome assembly GCF_019279795.1 of Protopterus annectens. Taxonomy (NCBI): domain Eukaryota; kingdom Metazoa; phylum Chordata; order Ceratodontiformes; family Protopteridae; genus Protopterus; species Protopterus annectens. Next base: position 866,457,596 of record NC_056727.1, on the reverse strand, counting down.
TCTTGGATGACGTGAAGGCATGAGGTAGCACTTGAAGAGTGCCAAAAATCTCCCACAAACTTGCATGACAGTGTTATCAAGTCAGCAACAGATGGCTGTGTCAGAATTGCATCATTCAGAGCCAGCTGCAGATTGTGGGCAAAACAACTGAAACTGGGCAAATCTGCATCCCATAACGCTTTGACCATGTTGGCACCTCCATCACGTAAGACCAAGTGGATGTGTTCTTTGTCAATATTCCAGCGATTCATCATGTCAAGTAGAGCATTGGCTAGTTGACACCCAGTGTGCTGTTCATTACATTTTTGACAATGAAGGACGGCAGATCTGCTTGTAAATGTGTCATCAATCCAATGTGCAGTTAAGCTCAAGAAAGATTCTGTTATTGTCTGTACCACCCATGTGTCTGTGTTTAGACAGAGAAATTGTGCTTCACTGATAGCAGTCTGGAAATGGCCCCGCACTGTGTTGTACATCTCTGGTATGAATTTTTCAGTGAAGTATTTACGGCTTGGTAGCACATATCTAGACTCAAGTACACCAATCAATTCTTTAAAACCTTTATCATCAACAATTCAGTATGGCTGGATGTCAATGGCAATAATTTTTGCGATGGCACGATGTATTTTGTTCGCCTCAGGACTATGAATGGACCATGTTTTTTTCTTGCCAATCATGTCGCTCAGTGTTTGCTGAACCTTGCCAGTCTGCTAAGAGTCAGACGTCCCACTTGCTGTTGCTGCTTTCATCTTGTTAATGACTTTTTTGTATTCCTCAGGATGCTTATAGGACAAATGATTATTTAGTGGAGATGTTGCAAATGACTTTGCTGATCCACTGACACATTGGTTTCATTTTGTCATCACATATCTTGAAATAATTCCAAATTGGACTTCGCTTATCCATCAGTGAACTACCCAAATGTAAACTTCACTTAAGTTACAGCTATAATACGATCATACAAAAATAAGCTACAAGGTAACACAGTGTCAATAATATGTTGATGACTGTCCTGTATGTCATTAAGCTCACTGGTGCAACCACAGCCTAGCATGCACAGGCATAAAAGATCTAACATAATGTCAGCCACCTCCCTTCAATACATTCCACCACAGTCTTTTTTTTTCTTTTTTTACACAGCATCCCATTGATTCCATGTTAAGGTAAGTAAAATCTTACCGGTACAATGTTACGGAATACAGACGGCCCACCAGTTGACATGGACCATGCTGCTGCTACAGCTACAGACTCATTGCACCAGTGAGCTTAATCACATACAGGACTGTATATACAGAAATACGTGGACATGTGACCACAATTTGTATTCGGTCTGAGTGCCACTATTCGACCAAATATGAATAGACTATTCAGCCTGCTATTTGGAACTGAAGTGAATACAAAGCGAATATTCGGTACAGCCCTAGTTATGATGACACTGTTCTGCATGGGGTATCTGGGGGGATTTCTTCCATTGTCAATGACCATCTCAGGGATCATGCCTCCCATATCCTTAGGCTGTACATTGAAGCCTGAATAGAATTTTTCTGTTACTGTTACTTGTTTCCCATAAATAGTTATTCTGAAAATGTTTCTTTTGTAAAAATTTAACCTACTTCCCATCCCCACCCTCTGCAATGATGCAATGAACTGTAAAATTATTGCCTGCATGCAGAAGTTTAGTTCTCACTCTCTCCTTTTCTTTCAGTGACAGACTAGCAGCATGTGCCTTTTGGAATTCCTGTCCTGATGATGATCTGTTAGATGAGCCTTTTATAGGTTCATAGGTTGGTACTAGGCTATCGGCCCTAGGGCCTATACAAGCCTAGCCATAAAAATTCCCCTGGCTATTTCTTCCCACACTACTTACTTCCTAGACTCCTGTCTAGCAGGGTGACTGACATGATCCCTGGGGTGAATTTCCTTTCTCCCATCCAATCGTCAAGGTTCCTTTTGAAGAGGGCCAAAGAGACGCTCTGCTTGACATGTATAGGCAGTCTATTCCAGAGTCTGGAGAGTCTCTGGGTCAGGAACCTATCCCTCCACCATGTTTTGTTTATTATGATGACAAGGTTTATATCCCTGGAGCGTGTGGCTCTGAGGGATTGGGATTTCTCTGAGTGTAGCATGTCCAACAGCTCTGGGTTCGACATGGCCTTGTATGTTAAGCAGAGATCACCTCTGAGTAGACGATATGCGACAGAGTATAGCTGGAGTTTTTTAAGGTAGACAGCATAGGGCATCTGCTTTAGGCCTGTGATTCTTTTAGTGAGGTATTTCTGTGGCCTTTCCAGTTATTACAGGTGTCTTGAGAGGTACAAACCAAATGAGGTGTTGTATTCTATAATGGGTCTAATGAGGGATGAGTACAGCAGGACAATGACCTCCTTTTTTCTGGATGAAAAGCCCTTAGTGATGAGATGTGTCACATAGAAGGATTTCCTGATTGTTGTGGCGATGTGGGTATCGAAGGTGAGCCCACTATCCACCTGTGTCTCTAAGTCTCTTATCACACTTTTGGTGTTTAGTGTACTGCCACCTATGTGGTAATTCACGGATACATGTTTTTCTCCAAAGGGGATAACTATACATTTATGTCTCATAAATATAAACATTCTTTGAAATCCCACCTATACATAAGTTGAACCACATTCCCCAATCTCTGTAACAGTACATTATGCACAGACTCTGCAAGCTTAGTTTCAAAAGTTCACTAATCTTGTGAAATGGCCACAAGACACATTCTCATGTTTGCAGAGAAAATTTATATTTGCTTTGATCCAAGCCTGGCATCATCAATGGTGGCTAATGTTGTCAAGTTATTGCTATGAAAACTCTTACATGAAATAATAACTATGTGTCGGCCATTATTGTAATGAAAAACTCTCTGGCAAATCAGAAAATCTTGAAGACTGAGTTCACATGGTGGGTGTAATTTCCACTATGGGAAACTTCAGTACTCTCATCCCTACTGTCACATCCCCTAGTTTTCTTCTGAATCAATACATGACATTTCTTGTTTTCTGTGATAGGCTAGATCCAATGAAAGAAACAGAGAAGAAGCTGCATTTCTGCCCAGAAGAGGGCTTGAGTCATAGACTACAGAGGGTCATGAAAAGCACTGAGGAGAATGCTCCATGAGGACCAGTACATTACAATACACCACTTATTGATCATATTAAGCTGCTGGTTTGGCATTTGTTCATGCTGTATCATTCTAAGAGTGGGCTACATCACAAGAGATCAGCACATAAGGTTTGACACTAATTTGTATAAAACAAGCACCTATGGATGCAAGGTGCTATCCCTTCACACCTATGCCACGCATATATAATTTCTCAGAGACCACTGTGACTCATATTAAGGGTGATCCACTGGGATTTCAGAAACAGCATGTAATTAAAGCAGGTTGCACATTAGTATTTGCAGTTTTGAGTATTGAACCCTAGTCTGCTGAACTTGTACAACTCTACCCTAATACTGTACGCCCATGCTGGAAAAAAGTGCTCAGTGAAATGTGTCAGGTCAGCAATAGTTTAAATGGCAAAAATATTATTTCGTCAAAAAGAGGCAGAAATGATAAAATGATCCTTTCATCAGTCTATCTTAATCCTATGACTTAGTGCCAAACCTACGTGAAATGTCATATGTCTGATAGGCCAAAATTAACTACATTGTCTTAAATTAACTGACATTGGAGTTATTAGCTAGCTCCATTGTAAGCAGTTTATGTCTGTAATTTACTGAAAAAAAAACATACATGGATTACTCCTGAGTATGGGGACATCGTAGGACTCTGATGTGGGCTTCATGATGATATGGAGACAATGTGCTTGTTATAAGTCAATCAATCTTGAATGAACGAGAAAAAGAAAACTTATGGTAAATCTGTCTGTGCCCTTGTTTTTGAATGTTGATATTTTAAGTTCATAACACTTAAAAGGGGGTGGTATCTGTAGAAGTAACATGCACATGCCACTTTATAAAATAAAGACAACATGTAAGCTGTGGAGTGTTACACTCACTAGCAGTTTGAGCTTTCAGTGGTTGAAATTTGATAAATGAGGTTTGGGACATGCTAATTTGTCCAGGACTATTTTAGGGAGGACTTAGTGTAAGGGTAATGAGGGTGGCAGGGGTAGGGATGGATAGAAGGGTTAAGTGTAGTAATAAGGATAGATTAGTTAGGCTGTGGATGGTAATGGGTTAATGGTGTGGGGACTTGGAGGAAGTGAGGTAGATTTAGTGAAGGGTTTTATGTTTTATTTTAAGTGTAGTGAAGGAAGTGAGTCACATTTTTGTCATGTGCTTGCAATGGCAAGGATCACGTCCTGACAACCTGTAGGTACAAGGGTGCAGGTAGACCTCGGACTACTTCTGGTCCAGATTAATGGTTGGTTAGTTATTCCTGATTAGGTACTACTTTACTGTGTTAAGGAGAAGCCAGGTAGTGTGAGTGGGTTTTCTGTGTTGAAGGTTAGCATGTGATAGCAGTCATATTTATTTTCTAATGTGGGTAGTTCGTAGGTATCAGTGGTGGTGCAGTGTGTTGTTTCAGGTTAGTTGGAATCTTCGTTAGGAAGGAGCCTTGAGTCAAGCGGTTGTGGTGGGCTCGAGAGTGGTAGCAGGCTGGTTGACAGCTTTAGGAAGGGGGGTCTGTCAGTTCGTTCCTTGCTTGCCAGATTTGTGCCAGTCAAGCGGATGCGTTTTTTTTTTGGAGGGGGGGTAGCCAGGCATTACGCAGACCAGTGGTATGTTTCAGGTTCTCAGTTCACGGATGGTGAGCAGTCAGAAGTTGTAGGGGCTCTGTCTTGTTCGCAGGCTTGCGGGTCAGCTGTGAAGTTAGTTCTTGGCAGAGCATGCACAGTGTGGCTGGAGCCATTAACCTGTTAATGGTCATGAGCATGCTATGCTGGAAGAGTCAGTGTAATTAAATATGTCTCTGGATTTGCTTGAAGGCAGTTTAAATGGAGTAATAATGTGAGACCTGTGGGATTTTTCATACAGAACCAAGCACATAAATGCATTTCGGTGAGGGAGAGGCAGATCAGGGAGGGTGGAGCGAGGTGAGCAGTGGCTTTGATACTGCATGGTACATGGGGTCTGGTTCCTGCTGGGTTATCAGAGTGCTTTGGGGTTACACAATTTTTTGTTTTTTTGTGTCTGTTGTATCAGAGTGGTGTCACTTCAACAGATGCCTCACTGATATATGAAAGTTATTTCAGTTCTCTTAATATCATTCTTAGCTAATCTGGTTATTTATATTAATTAAAAGATGTAAACCTGCTCCAGGTAAAGACATGACATACGCATTTTCTACTGAATTGCTTAGGGGATTGTGGCAGTTTTCGTTGCATAGTGGGGGTATGCTGCTCATTCGGTGTCACTGGTATTAACCACATGTTGGGCTCAGATGGTGGGGGAAGTGATTATTGCAATGCAGCAGTGGTACTAAAAAACAAAAAAAATTTCTACGGCTTTGTTGGCTGGGATTAAGCACTGATTAACGTGTCTGAGAGTTGCCTGGCTGAGACGAGTTATATGATTTTCATAAGGGAGGTGAGCAATCCATATGGTCATGCACAGTTCAAATGTTTTGTGGTTGGCTCTATTTTCCTCATTGTATTTATAGCAGATATATGCACTTCTGTCATCACTGTCTTAAGGAGTTTTTTTTTTTTTTTTTTTTTTTTTTACTGTTACAGATGGCGAGCATGCAGAGTTAAAGGTGATGGCAAGAGGCCACTGTGGCGCAGGCCAAAGAGCTGTTCCAGGAGGTGCCCTATGTCAACTCCAGTGCATGGACCAGTCAGGGGATGCCAGCTGAAAGAGACGACATTCAGGGTTGAGGACCAGGTCAGTGACTTATGGAAAGCTAACTATTCACATTCCATATACAGTTAAAGAGAAGATTTGGAAGGGGGAGTATGTTAATCTTTTTGAACTGGATTTTGAGTTGGATTTGGTAAAAAGCAAAGATCTGCTGGCTGCTTTAGCTGTGTTAGGGAGAAGGAGGGTAGGTAGACACTATCCTAGGACATGGGATAACTGCGTATTAGGATTTGTTTACCATATGGCAGTTTTGTTGGAGAAGGGTACATCCTTGGCTTTGCCACTGCTGGGTTCCTTCCTTACAATATGGGAGGCTCAGGGACTGAGGTCTGGGAATGCTTGGCTATGGTATGAACAGAGGTTCCGGAAGTGGAAGGCAGTGGATCGCTCTCTTCTTTGGGAGGTTCATCATCTGGATATTTGGTGGACTACTATGATAGATAGTTTTGCTGGGAATGCTAGAGAGAGAAAGGTAGGAGGTGACTGGGGAGGAGTTTGTTGGGCTTTTAATGCCAGATGTTCATGAGGCGGGTGTAAGTTTTTGCATGTTTGTATGAAATGTGGGGCAAATCATTCAGCAGTTTAGTGTGGGCCACGAGAGGGTACTCTGATGACTTCAAGCTCACTTTCAGCTAAAGAGGGTTTCTCACCTTCTCAAGGCTTTCAGAATTATAGGGGTAGATGCAAATTTCGAGGGTTATGAGGTGGGTACACTTTAGGGGAGCTAGAGGAAGGGCTAGTGTCACATTTCCCCTTAATATGGAAGTATTGCAGAGTATGCTCCATCAATTTCCCGATATCGCTATAAGAAATAATTGAAGGTTTTTCTAAGGGGTTTCTACTAAGTCAGGTGTGATGGGGGATGGGATGGTTTGTAAGAATTTGTGATAAGTGAAGGGTAAGGAGGATATTCTGCTGTATTTGGTAGAGAAAGAGTGACAGGTAAGTAGGGTGTTGGGGCCCTTTGACAGCCCTCCCTTTTAGAGTTTTAAATATCGCCATTAGGTTTGGTCCCAAAGAAGGTAGATGGTGAATTTAGGTTGATTCACCATTTATCGTATCTGGTTGGGAGTTCTGTGAATGGTTTCATATCAGTGGAGGATGTTACAGACAGGTTTACATCTTTGGATGGTGCAGTACAGGTTATCGGGGGGTTTAAGGATCCATGGTTAGTGAAGGTGGATATTGAATCTGCTTTTTGCCCATTTCCAATCAGAGAGGAGGAGTGGCCATTACTGGATATGGTAGCAGGGGGGAAATTTTATTTTGATAAGGCTATGCCAATGGGTTATTCTGTAGCTTCTGCTACTTTTGAGAAATTCAGTACGGTTCTTCATTGGATATGGCAGCAGAAGGTGGAGACTCCGATGACTTTACATTATTTGGATGAATTTTTGTTACTGGGAGAGGGATTTGATGGAGCATATAAAGGTTTGCAGCATTTCTTAGGGATTTGCAAGAAGTTAGGGGTTCCATTGACACAGCATAATTTGGAAGGCCCAGTCAAAGCTTTGGTTTTCTTGGGACTGTTAGTTGATGCAGGACGCGGGCTGTTTTGTTTGCCTATGGGTAAGATAGACAGTTTAAAGGAGAAGATTGGGTCAGTGGTGTGTAAGGTTAAGGTGCTCATTCAGATGGTCATGGAACTTTTGGGGCTATTAAATTTTGCATGTCGGATTGTTCATCCAGGGCGTACCTTTAGCAGGTCAGTTGCTTTTTATTGAAAGAGGGAAGAGTAAACACCATTGGGTTAGGATTAGTAAGTTGGTTCAGGCTGACTTAGTTATGTTTTTTGGGGCAATTTAATGGGGTTTCTGTTTGGCATTCAGATGGGGTGAGGCAGGATGAACTTCAGTTGTTTACAGATGCAGCAGGAGGCATCAGAATGGGGGCACGTTTTGAAAGGGAGTGATTCATGGCTCAATGGCCTCTGGATTGGAAGAAGGAGTGTAAGAGGGATGTTGTGTTTCTGGAGATAGTGCTAATTTGGGTGGCATCAATAGTCTGGAAGGAGAAACTGAGTGGGAAGAGGGTAGTTTCCCATTCAGACAACATGGCAGTGGTGCAGGTTTTCCAGAGGAAGACGGCTAGATATGAAATATTGCTGCTACTAGTGTTATGTAAGTTAGTCTTGCAGAGATTGATAATACATTTTTCATTTACAGGGGTGCATGTGGCAGGGGTGCAGAATGAGATTACTGATAGTTTATCCCAGTTTCAGTTTTGCAGGTATCGCCAGTTGGCTTCTAGGGCAGACAAGGTGCCGATGAGTTTGACAGACAAAGTGTGGCATCTTGGGATGATGTAATCAGGAGGCTAGTGCAGCAGTTATGGGTGGTGTCCACCAGGAAGACATAAGGCAGGGCACTTTATGATTCTGATAAATTTGTTTTGCAATTACCTGAGAAAGAAGGGGTTTGGTCAGAGAAGTTGCCGGCTTCATTATTTAGCTCGAGTTTGAGGGCAAGGTAAGGCAGTGAAAACAGTTAAGGGGGGTTTGGCGGTGATTAGTATTTGCATAAGTGGCTGGGTTGCATGATTTCACAAAGTCTTGGACGGTGGGGTATATGTTGAGAGGATGGGCAAGAATGGCTGGAAGGAATATGGATATGCACTGGCCATTAACTCGGCAGATTTTGGAAGTTTTACTGAAGGGCTTGGCTCTATTGCAGAGGGATTTAGTTGATTATGTTATAAGGGGTGTTTTGTGTGTGTGGATGTATTTTGGTGCATTTCAGGTGTCAGAGCTGTTGAGGTCATTACTTTGAAGGGATGTAATGATGTATACAGAGGCAGTTCACATTGTGTTATGGAGCCCTAAAACAGATCAACTGGGGAAAGGAGCATTGATAGTTTTGAGGAAAGATAGGAATGCAGGGGTTTGTCCGGTAGGTTGGGCTGCAGAACTCAGGTGGACTCAGATGGGGGGTTCTCAAGAATTGTTTTTCCCCTTGAGAAGTGGGAGAACAGTAATGAGCAGTCACTTTGTATGGGTAATAAGAAGGGCTGTAGTGTGTACGGGTTTTCCCACAGAGAGGTTTTCAACTCACTCTTTCCAAATTGTGAGGGCTTTAGGTTTGGCAGTGGAGTGAAGACCCACTGAGGTTATTAGAAGAATGGGGAGGTGTCCTTAGGTAATGGATTTAACTGTCTTAATTTTTTATTTTTATTTTTTGTCTTTCAGGCAATCAGATTCTCATCTTTTGACACTCCTTTATCCACTGGGCAGTGAATAGAGCAGTAGTTAGGATGAATGGAAAGGATTAAGGACTATCTCATTTAGAGTAGTCAGTTAGGTGGCATGGGATTCGAAGTCTTAGGCGGACTCAACTTTTGCATGAGGTTGGAGTGTTAAAGTTGAGGTTAGGTTTTCCTAGAATATTGGCGAAACATCTTGGTGGGATGACTTGGAAATAATTTCTAAGAAGCAGCTGGTAAATTGGATAAAGCAGGATTTCTGTATGTGGCAAGGGCTATATCCAGGCATGTATATAGTATAGTCAGAGACAGTGCTGCATTTGTGTTGGAGGCATACTGTTAGCTTTCATGCTTGAAGAGGACTCAGAGGTCTGTTAATCATAGGTTGGCTGTACAGTTGGGAGCTTTGGGGTATGTACATGATAGATCATCGGGACTTTGATGACACGGATTTGGTTTGATTTAGATCTGATGTTGTGCATTTGAGTGATATTGGCCTTGAATTATTTAATTTGCACTTGAGATTACTTTTAGAAGGTTTGGTGAAAGTTTTGGTAGAAGAGGGGAAACAGTCTGGGGTCAGGCTGCTGGATGGAGAAGAGGGATAGGATTGTCCTCTTCTTTCCCCCTCTTGGTGATGGCATTGATGCTACTGACTCTTGGGGATCAAGTGAGCTGCAAGATGCTGCTTGATAAGAATAAGTGAGTGAAATATGGATGCTGCTTATTCGACAGGATGAGTGGGTATGCTGCCCTGAGGGATGTTAAGAAGAATGCCGTGGTTTTAGTTACTGTTGCAGTTATTGAATAAAGTTATTGGTTGCTGTTAGAATTTAATAATGGTCATCCAAAATCTGTTGGTATCAGTGTGTATTATTAAAAGGGCCCGGGACAAATGGGCACAAACTAAAACAGGTAAGAATTCTAAATGATCACATTAGCAAAATTTAAAAACCTGTTGGGTCAAAGCACTCACCTCACATAAAGGTGAATTTAATGCTAATATAATCATACCTGACACTGCACATTGAAGAAGAAAAAAAAGATTGAAACAGCATAATTTCTGGCTTTTTTGTGATACTGTCAATTTATTATTCTAGTCTATCCTGCAATTAATGTGGGACTCTCAGGAATGTTTAAGAATGAATAACATAAATGATGCTCACTATCTCAAACATTTTACATCCGCAAGTATGTTTAGACATAAGTATATCACCTAGCAGTAAGAAGACTGAATTATAGGGTTCATTCTCAAAGATTAGCAAATCATAGTTTTTTAGGGGAAAGTAACTCACCTAACTAGAAGAAATAAGTATTAGGAGTGATACAGTTTCCTTCCTAATCGCATTGCTGAAATCCTTCCAAATAGGCTTCCTACTAGTATAGAGAGTCTGGCTTTTTCAATCTATGGGATAGCCATCTGTCCCACCAGAGCTACATGGATTACTCTCTCCTTTACACAAAACTAATCTACTTATCTGCTATGGAAAGACTTCTAGAACAGTTTCTCTCATGTGGCCCTGATAGTGTGATTGTCTTCAGCTCAGCATTCCTAAAGTCTGTCTCTGACTTACTGCCTCTGCTGTTTTCTTTTCATTGTGTGTCCCTCTCCTGTAAAAATATGTCAATATTTTGAAAACATTCTGCTTGAGACCCTATGCAGATGACCCTGGGTTAGTTAGTGCCTACCAGCTAGCCAGCTTGGTGGTATAGAGATATAAATCTCTGGCTATGGCCCAGGTAACACAGGCACAATTAACAGCTTGGGCATCTTTGGCTCTGGTAGGTGAGTAAGGGTGTGTCCATCCTGGGAGAGGCCATGCATATAAATGCACCTCATAGTAGACTGGGATGCATGGGGGGTGCTTCAAGGGAGGTGGGGCAGTGGCTGAGGTGCGTGGAGGCAGACCAATATGACATTTCATATTGCATAGCCATTACCTGATATTAAGGGTGTGCACAAAGGGTACGAAACTTAGGGTATAAGAATAAAAAAACAATCCCCAAATCCACATCAGCAATATGGTGCTGACCCAGGATCCACAGTCTCTTCATGGGTCCTAAATGTGGCTTATGAATAGACTGGGGTATATGCCCAATAGATGCCTTTAATGAGGTGTGGAACTGGGAACAAGCCAGTGGCTAGCTATGGGCAGCCAAAAGCCACCCCCCCCCCAAAGTTTACATCTATTACCTTGTCTCACTCTCTTTTTATTTCTGCATATTGTTTTGGTTTCTAATATGACTATGACTGGAATGGATTCCATTCCTAATTCAAAGTATGATTAAATTCATGAAATTAGTATTGTTTCAGTCTTTGATATCAGCCAAAAGTGCTCTTCGTAGCATCTGCAATGTGCTCAGTAATGACTCCTTCTACAGCTCTTTCAGGGTTACATGGATTGGTAACATATCTAAATACAATTGTACATTTTTTTTTAATACGACATGCACTCCTACTGCTATTGGAACTGTCTGGGTATCTTTCTTCCACATTGCTTTTGTTTCTGCCTGCAGAGTGATAGTTTATCACTTTGTGTCTCTCTGTATGCAAGACATTGTAGTCACTGGGTCTAGTGATTTCAATGATCAATGCTACTTTTGTCTTCTTTTCTTGGACCACTATATCTGGTTTTCTAGCATCTGTCTTTTGAACTGTTGGTAATGGGTGATCCCATGTGATATAAACACCATCATTTTTTATGATGCTTTGTGCCTCATGTCTTCAGTGTTTTTCAGCCACTTCAATGCCATAATGTTTGCACAATCTCCAGTGCAACAGTTTTGCCACATTATTATGCTTTTCAGTGTACAGTCCTTCTGCCATTAGTATGTCACAACCAGCAACGAGGTGTGCAACTGTTTCCAATTTGGCTTTACAAAACCTACATGTGTCTGTTTCTCTTACATGTTCAGTGGACTTTGTAAACCAGCGTGTATGTAGCCCACTATCTTGGGTTGCCAATATTAACCTTTCATCTCTTGGTTTAAAATTGCCTCTCCTTAACCATTCCTATGTTCGTTACTGATCAACATGAAATTCTTCCAGAAGTTTTCTATACTTGCAACTATATTTGTGCTTTTTCCACATTTCTTGCCTTCTCATCTGGTTATTCACCTTATATTTTTTCTTTTGTTTTTTGGCACATTCAGTTGCTGCCTGATTTTTATCTACTTTTGGTTTGATTTCCATTCCTGCTTCACACCAATATGCTTCTGTTAAATTAAGCAGAGAAGTTATCTTAGATTTATTCTCCTCATGTTTCAAAACTTTCTCTACATTCGGGTCTTGTGAGGTCAGCAGATATGTGTGGAGTCCCACAATTGCAGCTCTATACATGTAATCAGTTTCAGGGAGTCCCATCCCTCCTTTGGAATGGGGAATATACAATCTTGGTATACAATGATTTTTATAAATCATTTGGTGAGCATTGTTCTTGTTTTCCTATCTAATCTAGCCAACACATTTGTCAGTTACTCCAAAACTTTAAGTTAGGACAGGAGGAGCACATTGGTTTATGGCTTGGATTTTGTTCCTAGATGCCAATGCTGTTTTCAGAATTTATTTAAGTCTTCTGATGGATTCCTTACTAAGTTGTATTCACATTTGTTTATGTTTTATTGTTGATCCTTCATCAATTCCCAAATATTTATACACTCCATCTTGCTAAAGTTCTATCACATTATTGTCCCAAAATGATGTTTTCCTGGTGCTGCAGTTTTCCTGCTTTAAAGGTTGATTTTGCACACTTATCAAGACCAACTGGCATTCTTATATCATCTGAAAAAGTTTTGACATCCTGCAGCTGTCCTTTCAGTTCCTCATCTGATGAGCTATATAGTTTTAAATCGACAAAGAGAAGATGAAAAGTCTTTACAGTTTGTTGTTTTCTAGAAGCCAAATTGTAGCCATGACCTAAGTTGTTAAGTAAACAGCTTAATGGGTTAATTGCAAGGCAGAATAGCAATGGTGACAGAGTCACCCTGAAATATCCCCCTTTGAATTTTTATCCCTGGAATAATAATCTGTCCTTTATCATAGCTTAGTTACAAAGTGGTCTGCCACTGTTTCATGGTCACTGTAATGTAGTCGATCAGTGTAGGGTGTATCTTATACATTTTTAAGCACTCTTTTATCCATGAATGTGGGATACTGTCAAATGCTTTTTTGTAGTCTATCCACACCATACTTAGATTCTTTTCCATTTCACAATTCTCCAGTATGACTTTATTTAACAACAAATGATCCTTTGTTCCATATGACTTTCATTTATTGCCCTTTTGTTCTACTGCCATAATTGAGTATTCTTCCATTCTGTCAGCATCAATTCCTCTGTATACATCTTCAGAAGGAAATTTTTGGTCTATAATTTTTAGGGTAGCTTGCATGTTCACTCTTAAGTAGGAGCATTGTTTTGCCTGTTGTTAGCCAGGTTGGTGTCTGTTCAGGGTGTGCATATAAATAGTTCATACTCATGGCTAAATCTTCAGGCAAAGATGTTAATACTTTTAACCTAAAGTTAGGTACTGCATCTAGGCCTGGAGTTTTCCAGTTAGGAGCTTTTCTTTACTTTGCTTCAATCTCTCTGACTGTTATTTCATCCCATTTCATATCCTGTACCTTTAAACGTCTTATTCTTTTACTTCTTCTGTCCATTTAACATTTTTGTTATGTTCCACAGGATCTTCATAGATACTTCTCCAAAATGCATCTACTTCCTCTTTTTTGACAATCTTTCAATTCATTTTACCTTGTTTCTCAATTCTCTGTAAAACCTTTTTGGGTCATCAATAAATTGCTCATTTTGTACTTTTCCTTTATTTTTATCTGTGTATCTTCTAAGTTTTTCTGCCTGTGCTGAAATTTGTAGTTTTTTATTTGCGATAGTGCATGACAGATCCTGGTCTGTTCTAATACTGTACATTGCTTTTATCACATCTATCTTTCATAGTATTTTTGTTGATCTATTCTTTTGTCTATAGTCTTCTAACAGTGACACTTCTTGTCTTAATTGGTTTATAGTTTTCTCTATTCAATATTTCCATTATGGTATTCGATTTCTCCCCTTCCTTTCCCTCGCTACCCTGTGTTGTGGTAGAACTTTATCAGTTATTAATTTAGCAGCACAATAATATATCCTGTTTACTTGTGTTATATTGCATGCATCTTTGGGGACAGTCCTAATTACTGCATTCATTTATTTTATCAGACTTCTGACTTATTGGGTTTTATTAACCTTCTGCAGTCTATTTCTCTAATTGATCTTAATATATTTGTCCATGTCTATTAAATCAAGCAACTCTTCTCTTAGCTCATTTTAGTACAAACTGAGAACACATTCCTTGTTTTCCATTTCCTGCAGGCATTCTATAGAAAGTTCTATAGCATCTTCCTGTGGGTACCTTCTCTTCAGTTTCATCGTATGCCATCCGTTGCTCTGTCATATGGGAACTCTCTGGCCTATCACTCCTCAACATTGACTGCATCAGAGTTTCCACAGTTTCTTGTTCATTTCTTTGCTGTCTAGATTCAAGTGAACATTTATACTGGTTTCCTATGGAAGGCTCCAAAATATTTTGATATGGCACCCGATCAATTGCTTCCTTTTCCACTGGTTTACCCTTAATTTGGATATCCACTGCTCTATCCTGTTGTGGTGCTTTCTGAATTAGATTTTCTACACTGAATCCTTCACTTTGCAGGTTCTCCATAACCTCAGTTTCTAGTTCTTTAACTTCTCCATTACTAATCTCCTTTTCTACTTTTCCTCTTTGTCTTCTTATTATTTGTATTGTAAAGTTTTCCATGTCCAGATTCCTTTGCCTGTATTTCTCTTCAAATATTTTTGGTGCTACTCTTTTTATATTGGTTAGTTTTGCTTTCTCCTTTGTATTAAATCTCTTTTTCTTTCCCATGTCCATATTTCTTCTTCAGATGATTCTGGATCTTCCTGCTTCTCCTTACTTTGGGGACTCACTCCATAATGCTGTGATGTAACCTGTGTTAGACCTTCTACACCAAAGCCTTAACTTCGCAGGCATTACATAACTTCAACTTCTATTTTTTTAACTTCTACTTTTCTAATCTTCTTTTCTAAATTCCATCTTTGTGATATTATTTTTCTAATGTGAAATTTTCCATATCCAGATGCCTTTGCCTGTATTTCTCTTCAGATATCTTTGGGGATGCCTTCTTTATACTGATTAATTTGGCTTTCTCCTTTGCATAAATATTGCACTATATCAAATCTTTCTTTCTTTCTTTCCCATGTCCATATTTCTTTTTTATATTTTTCAACTATATCCAGGTTTTGTTGTTTATATTTTTACACTTTCTCAGATGCTTCTTTTTCTAAACAGATCAAAGTTTCTTGATCTATATACTGTTTTTCACAAATCTGTTGTATTAATGAATGCAAATTTTCATTTGAAGCTTCTGACAGTTTTTCTTGCGGAAGTATTTTTCTTTCCTCTAATTTCTCTCTTAATCGTTTTCTATATCTTGTGTCTGGAAATTCTGGGCTTTTTGGATAATAGTAACAATACATCATTGCTTTCTTCTTATCCTCAATAGTCCAGTCTATTGTCTTTATGGCTCTTCTTTGGGCTATCAGTTTTTGTGACTTTTTTGTGGATTGCTACTTCCTTCTACAACAGGGTTGCCATCTTCCCCCTGGGATTGGCCTGGCCCCATTGTAGAAATGTTTCTGTATTTTTAGGATTCTACACTGTCAGTTTTTCCAGTCCTTGCACCCGTGTGCTTACCAGGATTGGGCACTTTGTTATCCTGGGTCTTGTGCACCAGCTATCTCTTTTAATTTTTGACCTACTTCTGTCCATGATATATACTATATAAATACAGTCTATATATCAGTGTCACCTTGGTGAGATTTTGTGAAAACAGGGTCCACCTCACAAAGGTACTCACCAAAACTTGTGGATGAATTCAGTTTCAGCACTACTACTCTCCTTTGCTTGCTGATGTTTCATCTCGCCATTCATCTCTCCATTCAGACCCACTCTCACTCATAGCACTACTTTGATGATGATGCAGAATGGATATTCTAAGTAATTACCAGATTTCCTGAATGTCTGTAAAAATTCATTTGTGGTCCAGTTTTGCTTTATCCCCATTGTGTGGCAGTACCATAGCTCTGCCAAGATTTACGCATGTCACATGTTATGGTAGAAACATTATTGACTGAGAGGAGTAATCTTTCTGCATCTGGCTGAAGGTTTTGAAATATACATAGCCTTCATAATTGTTTCCTTGAGAAAATCTCAAAGCAATTTCTTAGTTTTTCACTGTATATTTTGGTAATATTGTATATTGTCAATGTATGTTGCCCACTCAATGTCCATATCTGTAGAACACTTTTAGATTTAGTTTCATGCTTTTCCCTAACATGATGTGCGGATACTTGTAGTTTTATTGTATATATCACAAACTAATAGCCCTCAGTGATTGAAGCCAGTGGCATCTTGAATAAATGGAATTCAGTTAATACTTGTAAACACTTTTTGCTATATAATTTTAATAGACAGAAAATTTGAATTTTGCAAAAAAAAATCTTATATTTAATTGGGAAGTTATAACAAAACAGTAACATTATTCTTCTGATACTTGTTAAGGTAGTCAGACTATATATATCTTGTGAGATGCATGGTACAAATATAAGGAACCTACTAGCTTGCAGGTCAACTGCTGAATCCATCTAATAATGGATTATGTGTCTGAAACATGTTGATATTTTCAAGAAAAATTCTCATGAAAATATTTCATAATACTCAATTACAGACTCGTGTTTTTTAAGTGATTTTAGACACTGCATCATGTACATGACTTCATACCCTTCTAATGTGTGTGTCGTGTTATATGTTCAATTTTTTTTTTGTTTTTTGTGTAGCCAGGCATATTGTCATTGACAGAAAATACCACTTTTTGTACATATGTATTTTTCTGACTTCTGCTACAGTTCCATTTCAACACATACTTGTTATGGGTATTTACAAATTTATAGGAAATTACTAGGCTAATGACACCCAGGGGGCTTTTTAAGCCCAGATACATGTTCTAAATGTGAGGACCAAACCATGTATCTCATGTCTGTAAGGTAAACACATTAACCAGTATGCCAACCCCTATTATTGCATTCTTAACCCTAAATATAAGTGATGAACAAATTGCTCCAGTGCAGCTTAACTGACTGTAACAGTGAAATGACTGTGTGGCCATCAGATAGGTCATTTTGCCTTGTTTCTACATATTTTTTCATAGTGACATTAGTCCAGTGACATAAATTGTGTCTTTTTAGAGAGATATAGAATATTTTTACTTCTTGTGTGGCCTGTCTTCTACTTATCGTGAGTAAAATATTTTATTGTCACCACTAATACTGACCAAATTGACAAAATGACACAGTGATATCTCTGTTCATATCTGTGTATTGGAAGCAGTATCTCGCTCATCCTTGGAGAGCTATTAGGAACCTTTTCAAAGCATTATTCTGGGATAATTAACTACATGATGCAGACAGGAATGCTCGTATAAATTCATATATGTTCATGTAGCTAAATTTTGAAGTTGGTTTAGTTATTTTGTCTTTCAAATTTACATATACTGCGCATTGCTATAGAACCTTCTGAATATCTTTGTACCTCTCACATACAGTACACCCCTTTCCCATTTGCCTATATTACACTTCCACTTGTATATTCCTGTTATTTGGAAGATTTTCTTCTTTTGATTTACTAATTTGCCAATTAATCCTTCCCCTTGTGCAGTACTTCACAGTGAACTTTGTTAAATGCGTTTTTTAGGTGTAAGATGAACATTAATTTGTGCATGTGTTCCTGAGACTGCTGCGCAGTGTATTGCCTTGTGATGAACACACCAGGCCTTCACCTCCTCATGAGGTGACTTACACTACCCAGTTATGTTTGCATACAATGTTAGTGACCACTGTGCTCTCCATATTGTATAACCATAAATCTGCAAACTTTTTATTGTTTGCAGTCTCCCCAATAACTGTGTATTGAGCTAATTGTTTGTGAAGGCTATTCAGTCCTTGGAGAAACTGTTCTTAAAAGTGACTATTTTTGTAAAGACAATCCCTCATATGCTCTTACTTTCCTATTCTTAAAAACATATATATATATATATATATATATATATATATATATATATATATATGTGTGTGTGTGTTTGTGTGTGTGTGTATATATATATATATATATATATATATATATATATATATATATATATATATAGATACGCATATATATATATATATATATATATATATATATATATATATATATATAGATAGATATAGATAGATATACATATACATATATATAGATACACATACACAAAAATGACTGTGATTCTGAATCCATCATGTGGTTTTATTAGCCATGTATTAGTTATGACTAGTTTAGTTTCAACATTATAATATCTTTTTGTAAAGCTTATACTATCAAAGAACAAAGTTGGGTGAACAATCTGCAGTGGTTTTGCAGAGGTGTCTCTGTTATTTGTAAGTTATTCAGTATTGCTATCTGAGATCTATTTTGAGTTTCTAAGAGATCTGTCTTAGCTTTTCCTTAGTTATTGCCCAAACTTGATTGTTAATTCATCATTTTTAATATTTGAATGTGATTAGTGACAATTCCAGTGATTGCTACGCCAGCTGTTATTGTTGTGGGGCCATAAAGTATAGCTATGCAGTTATTAATGTGTCCTTATCTATGTATATATACAACCATTTCTCCCAGCGGTGTCAGCACTGCACCATTTAGTGATGGTTATTCTTCTGAACTAACTTTGTTACTAATAATTGGCACAAGACTTTACCAGAATCTATAGCTATGTGCAGGAAGAGTACAAGTGCATCACTAGAAGTTGTGAGTTAGGACTGTGCAAGTAAAATTTAACAAGACAAAAAGTAAACACTGCTCTCCACACCACTGCATGCCTCAATATTGATATACAACCATGTGTCCAAATCCTGAAGACCTAGAAATACAATGCTGCCCACATAGGTGCTCTGTTTGCTGTCTGTTAGCTAGTTAAGGACAGCGGTGCCACATAAACCAAATTCACAATTACAGTGGCTCCATGGTATGGATGGGGTGAAGCCTCTTTATGACCCCATGCTTTAAATAGTTAATTAAACCTCATTCCCTTTGATTATTGTTTGGGCCATTAATATTTAAGAACAGGAAATTAAATCTACCTTTCCAAGATTTTTGTATGTTTGGCAGCTTTCAATAATTTAGGAAGAAAAGCCTACCTTGCATTTTATGCTCATGAGGAGAAATGCATATACTCTTTATAAATTTAGGTATAGTATCTAAAGTTTCCTCAGTAATATGTACTAGAAACATTAATAAAAACACAGTATTTTGTCTTAGAATACATTGATTCCAAGTCTAACTAGAATTTACCAATTAAGGTATGTAATTGTCTCTCTAGTTAGCCAAAAGTGAACCTATTAACACTTATTCAAAATAGCACAACTCTACAGAGGGGTTAAAGTTATATACCCAAATTTTATTTACAGTTACTCCTTCCTTTTTTCATCTTTAGATATGCTATAGTCATTATTTCTCTCTTCTGTTCTTTCTTTTCTGAGGTAAACTGATTAGTAAACAGGACTTAAAGCATATTAACCTAGCCTAGTAACAGCCTGCATATCATTGCTGGAGCCTTCCTGTGTCCTGACAGAGTGCTCTTCAAACTATCTGGAGATATACAGAGCTGAGTATATTTTTCTGGCACTTCAAAGTTGTGTACTGGTAATTGTTGTTTGACTAATTTTATATCATTGCCGGCTGACTTCAGAGTTGTGCACTTATTTTTGCTTCACTGTATAGTTTTTCAGATCTCTGCTGAAGGTGTTTTTTCCCCCTCCCCCCATTTCTCTATGTCTTAAGTTGGTATAACTGGTTTTACATCAAGAGTGTTATCTGACTATCTCAAGGATTACTTGCGTAAAATTAGATACTCCTAGTAACAGCCTGCATATCATTGCTGGAGCCTTCCTGTGTCCTGACAGAGTGCTCTTCAATCTATCTGGAGATATACAGAGCTGAGTATATTTTTCTGGCACTTCAGAGTTGTGTACTGGTAATTGTTGTTTGACTAATTTTATATCATTGCTGGGTGACTTCAGAGTTGTGCACTTATTTTTGCTTCACTGTATAGTTTTTCAGATCTCTACTGAAGGTGTTGGTTTTCCCAAACCCACCCTCTCTATTCCTGTGTTGTTGTTTAAATATGGAGGCTTTTGCAGTTGCCCGTCCTCACTGTAGATTTGATCTGGGACACACACCCCAGTCCCATCTCTTTACCTCATTCTACCTAATAGACTCCTTCTGCACTTGTTTTTAGTCATTTTTAATTTAATTGCATTTTTTAAACTGTTTGGTCTAGCATTGCTACATACTCAAGTGTGCTAGCTTGCACTGCATTTGAATTGTTTTTAATGTTGTTTTAGCTACTTTTCAGTATATATATATAAAAAAAATACCTTTCCTGTAACTAGTGTAGTCCAGATTCAGATTTGCTGTATCCAGGACAGTATGTAAGCTTCTGAGCCTCCCCAAACTTTCTGTGTTGGAGGGAAGCCTTCTAGCGTATCAGTGGGAGTGGTAAGCACTATGTAACCTGTCTACCATATAAGGAGTGGTTCTGGCCCAGAAATTGTAGTTATTGGCTGTTTGGGCAGTTTTTCCATCTCTCTCAACTTTCTGATTTAAAAGCCCACATTTGCACTTGTTTCTCCCCTTTCCTGTAACTTGTTTAGTCCAGATACAGTATCTTACTTTTAGCACTTGATTTTTTTATTTATCCGTGATCAGCACTTGTAAGCACTAAATAACCTACTAATTACTACAGAACTCAACCTCCCTCATTACCTAGAGGAAAAAGTTTTGGTACTTACTTTCCTCACTTGCTTAGAGAGAAAAACAGTCTTGTACTCACTTTCCTCACTTATCTAGAGGAAAATAGTTTTTTATTCAGGCATGTCCAAAGGTCAGCTCCCAGTGTTCTCTCCTGTCTGTCTGATGAATCTGGGCATCTTGGGGCAATGTAGAAATTGCCTCATGTACACAGACAACCCTCTCCTCCTACTACCCAACACTACAACCTGTGAGAGATGCACTTATCTAGCCAAACTGGAGGTAAAGCTTTCTCCATTTTAGACTGAACTTGACAGTCAAGAGGAGAAGGTAAACACTTGCACCACACCACACACATCTCATAGTCTCACTAAATCTACACCACCAAAATCCACACATAGAAACACAAAAACATTCACGGAGGCTCTCAATAATAATCTGCTCAAGCAATAGAGACCTCTGAAGCAGAAATGCAAGCAACCTCCACCCCCCAACACAACCCAAATGACACATAGCCCGCAGACTCAGTGTGCCACTCAACCACCGCCAATAAGTCAAAACAACGTACTCACCACACTAGTCATAAGTGACTCTATAGTCAGGCATACTGATGTCCCACTCACCAGGCTAAACAAGGAGAAGGTTACTGTCAGCTGCCTGTTGGGTGCCAGGATCCACCACATAACCCACGCACTCAGGTCACTCCACAACAAGTACAAATATGACTCTGTCATTGTCCATGTTGGTGTGAACAACCTGAGACATACCTCCCTGGACTACATGAAAAGAGACATGGAGGAGCTCTCTGATCTTGTAGCCCAGGCAGGTATGACCCTAGCCCTGAGTAGCATTCTACCATCACCCAATATTTTTAAGAGATAATGTAAATAATAGCGATGAGCTATACACCCCTACACATAGTGATAATGTATTGTTGAGGTATGTGACTACATACTCTGCCCACACTAAACAGATAAGTAAAATAATTGAAAAGAACTGGCCAATTTTGATGGCCATGCCAGAACTAAGGGAGTTAGCAGGTATCAAACCACGATTTGCTTATAGAAATCACCAGGCTCTAAAGAGCATGTTATGCTACAAGGATTTTGTAAAGCAACCAGTCTCAGTACATAAGATGCAAGGTACACTGAAATGCTATAACTGTACATGTTGTTGTGATATTTTATCAGCAGATTCTTATTTTAAGCACCCTGTTACCTTTAAGCTGTTTCATTTTAACTGTACCGCGAACTGCAATACTACGAAATTAGTGTATCTCGCTACGTGCATGGTATGTGATGCCTTCTATGTAGGCAAGACTATGCGAAGACTTAAAGATCGCATTATAGAGCACAAGTCTGAAATTAACAGACAGGTACAGACTAATGCCTTATTTAAGCACATATCACAACATAGCAAGCACAGCTTTAAGTTTAGATGTATTGAGACTGTACAAGTGGGTATGAGGGGTGGCGATATCAACAATTTTTTAGAAATAAAGGAACTAGAGTGGATAATAAGGTTGCATGCAGATACCGCTCCTGGTTTAAATAACGCCACTAGTATAAAACCTATTTTATTAAGACAACAGATGGTTAAGTTATAACACATAATAGTTATATATAGATTAAATTAATAAATAGGCTATTAAGGATATGAAATGTTTTAACTTGTTATAAACTGTTATGATATTATTCTTCACATTTTAAATGTTTTTTATGATTTCTCTCAATAAGTAATTGTTTTTTGAATTTAATTGAGTGAATTTTATTGGCTGGTTTTGTCATGAGTTCTTAACTGTTACCTCTATTTAAATGTAAAGTATTTGGTATTGTGTATGCTGATGAAGGGTTGAGAGCCCGAAAGCTTCAATAAATTACTGGCGTTTCTGTGATTTTTCGTTGTTTTTGAGAACTAAATATACAGACCCAACTGATATTGCCAACATCCTGGCAGATAGGTTCAGTGCTAACTTTACCCCCCTCTCACCCCCTAAAGAGCTCATCTCTGTACTGGAAGAATGCAAAGTTCCTGTAATCACGGCTGCACAGGTAAAAACCACACTCTCCAAAGCCAAGAACACAGCATCCATGGGACCAGACAACATCCCAGCCTGTGTTCTACATGAACTACAGAACGAACTGGTATTCCACCTAAGTACCAAGTTCAATCATAGCCTCACCTCAGGCTATGTGCCTGATGAGTGGCGCACAGTGATGGTTATCCCACTCCACAAGGACGGAGCCACCACAGACCCTGGGAACTACCGCACTATTATATATTATACACTGAAAAAAATACTTAAAGTAGAATACCCCAGAACGCAACACTGACACTCTGTAGTTGGTGTAACAATCTTCTTTTATTGCATTCTGGTACCTCGGCCTTCGCCTTCTCAAGGAATACATTCATCCTACATACCACCACACCTTTTATATCCTTAACCAAGTCAAATTGACATAATTAATTACAATCAAACAATTGAACAATTGAACAACCATTAAGTGAACCTGCCCTTGTGATTTACAAAACTTTACTAAGTACATTGTTAAATACATTGTTTTTATATATTATTTTGATTTTTAACTTCAAAAAATTGGTAATAAACATTGAATATAAAAATGCGTTATATAATTTAATACCTATATTATAAATAACATTTCCTTTCTTAACATTTGAATGATTAATACATAAAAATATGTGTTTTCTCAAAAGTTCTATACAAAACTTTATATTATAAATTTTTAATAAACTCTAGATATACCGCACTATTAGCCTGAAGAGTCTGGTCTGCAAGGCCATGGAACATATCATCATGGAACTTATAAACAAGGACATTGGTAATCTCCAAACTCTGGACCCCAACAAGGACATTGGTAATCTCCAAACTCTGGACCCCACCCAGTTCAGGTTTGTAAAAGGCAGATCATGTCTCCTAAACCTGATAGACTTCTTTGAAGCAGTCACCAAAGCCATAGACAAGGGTAAAGTGGTTCACACAGCCTATCTAGATCTTGCCAAGGCTTTCGACACCATCCCCCACTCTGGAATTATAGATAAACTCACTAAACTAGGTATAAATCCCTATGTCACAAGATAGGTTGCCAACTGGCTCACTGACAGAACCCACACTGTGAAAGTAGCAGACTCCAAATCCGACTTCAGACCAGTGACAAGTGGAGTGCCACAGGATTCACTCCTGGGTCCTCTCCTGTTTGGTATCTACTTCTCTGAAGTACAGGCTAACACAGAAGGTCTTTGGCTAACGAAGTTTGCAGATGACTGCAAACTACGAGCCATAACCGAAACTCCTAACGATGTGGACATCCTACAAAAGGGCCTCACTGAGACAGATGCCTGATGTCAAAGCCATGGCCTCAAGCTCAATGCCAAAAGGTGCATTGTCATCCCCTTTGGTAAAAACTCTGTACCCATGAACTACAACATAGGTGGTAGTATCCTTAACACAGAAAGTGTGAAAAGAGACCCTGGGACACAGGTGAACGGCATTCTCTCCTTTGATAATCACATCGCCACAGTAGTCAGGAAATCCTTCTACATGGCACACCTCATCACAAAAGGTTTCTCATCCAGAAAAAAAAGAGGTCATTGTTCCCCTCTACTCATCACTCATTAGACCCCTTGTAGAGTACAATGCCCCTTTTGGTATGTACCTCACAAGACATCTACATCAACTGAAAAAGCTGCAGAAATACCTCACAAAGAAGACTACTGGCCGCAAAGAGATTCCCTATGCAGAGCGTCTCAAAAAACTCCAGCTTTACTCTGTCGCATATCGCCTACTCAGAGGTGATCTCTGCCTAACATACAAAGCTATGTCAAACACAGAGCTGTTGGACATGCTCCACTTAAAAAATCCCAATCCCTCCGAGCTACATGCTCTAGGGACCTAAACCTTGTCACCACAATAAACAGAACATGCCGGAGGGATAGATTCCTGTCCCAGAGACTTCCCATACTCTGGAATAAACTACCTATATATATATATCAGACAAAGCTCCTCATTAGCACATCTTGATGATTGGATGGGAAATAGGAAATTCACCCCGGGGATCACCTCTGTGGCTCTGCTCGACAGTGGCACAGGAAAATAATTTTCTTGGGTGGCAAAAGCCAGGGTACCTTTTTGGCTGGGATTGTATAGGCCCCAGGGTCGATAGCCTAGTACCTACCTATGAACCTCTATGTGTAACTCAGTAGTAGAAATATGCTATTACTAATTTTTTAAATCGTGCTGAGAGTCTTTTATCTAATATTCATATACAGTTCTTTATGTTATATAACTTATTGTAACTTACATATAGCCATTATCTAAGAAAGTTCTATTATTGTTCTCTCTGCTTATTGTAACCCATTTCTTTATAGTTTCATAAGTAAGTACTAGGCTAATAGCTCTCGCAGGCCATTTAAAGACTAGCCAGTTTCCCTTTTTGTGCCTTAATATAACTATCCCATTTGGTTATAGATTGGCCTTATCCATTCCATTTTTGATAAATATATATTATTCCTAATAAAAATAACTGTGATCATAAGATAGTTAATTTGAGGGGACACATGGATAAGATAAAGCATTCAGGAGCTGCCTTTGTCCACTGGTAGTACAGGGGTACAGTCCTCAGGTAGATTTTCTGTTTCCCATCCATAGATCAAAATTATGCTTGAAAATGGGCAGGGATAAACCTTGTTTTATGTGGATGGAGAGTCTGTTCCACAGCAGTGGTCTCCTGTACTAAGTATACCTGTCCCTCCAAATCTTTCGGTTAATGTTGCAGAAGAGGTATAGATCCTTAGACTGAGTCTTTCTGATACCATTTGACTTGCTGATGTGCAGTGAATCCATCAGTAATGGGATGGATGATGCTTTGTCTGTCAGTCACAGGTCACCTCTTAGCAATCTATAAGATGCCTTTCAGAGTTGACAGGACTTTTGAGTCACTCCATGTAGGACATGTTGTTTAGACCTATCCTTTTAATAAAAAATCTCTGTGGGGGTTCCAGTTGTTGCATGTGTCTAGGCAGATACATTCCGAATGGGGGATTATATTCAATGACTGGCCTAGCTAGACCTGAGTAAAGGGAAAACAATGACATCCTAATATGTAGATATAATCCCTTTGTTTATAAACTGTGTAATATAGCTGGACTTTCTTACAATGATGGACTCATGCTGGTCAAAAGTTAGTTCACTGTCCATGTATGTTCCCAAATCCCAAGCAACCTGGTCAGCTCTGTCAATGTGGTATTTCCCTGGGTAGATGACTTCCCAAAAGATACAGTAATGCATTTTTTGGCATTATGTTTCAAACCATGATTTTGACACCATTTTTTATTTGAGATAAACCTTCCTTCAAGATGGCCTAGTCACTTAGGGATTCATCTGCAAACATAGCCAGTCAGAATCTTTTGGTATTGGTTTTTACTTCAAAAAGTAAATGCTGAACAGTATAGGTCTCAGAACAGACCTCTGGAAGACTCCACTGATGACTGGTCTCTCTATTTTCATTATCTGTGTCCTATTTGTGAGCCAGTAGGCAATCTAATAGGTGACATAGGGGTTTATTTCCAGTGTATTTAGCTTTTTATCTATGCCTGAGTGGAATTGTCTCAAAAGCTTTGGCCATGTCAAAGTACTGTTTTGTCTTCATCCACTGCTTTGGTACTTTAAAAAAAAACTCCACTAGACTGAGTAAGCATGACTTGCCCTTAATGAATCCAAATGGAGACAGTTCCAGTGTTTCGAGGTTCCTTATGTCTTATGTATTCATGCATCGTCATATTTTTAATTAAGTATGAACTCTCAACAGTCCTTACAATAACTACAGGGTGTATCACACCTAACAATTATTTGTATTCAGGTACAATACCACACCTATACGCAAATTATTTGTGTGGGTGGATCAGTTGATTTATTCTATAAGTAAAATATGGAAAAAAAATGTATGTAATCTGTTTTAAAACAATATTGTTATTAACTGTGATAATTTGGTATATATTCATATTATCTGTGACTACTACAACAATTTAAACAAAAGCAAAGATTACTGTTGCAATATTTTGAAGCAACTATATTTACAAATTTCAGTACAGAAGGTCATATATTTATATTAAATGCTCCATTTGTTTACATGATATATCTCTGTGACAAAATAAGTTTCCAAAATTAACTCAGCGATGCAATATTTGCATTTAATGCTTGAATGCGAGAACTTATTTATATCTGCTTTCTTTTCCACATGCCAGGCAGGGTACAATACGTAAGAATCATATAAATGTGACTATATCTTATTTAAATTGTACATATGTACCAGAGAATGAAACTGGTAATGACTAGAAAGACGAAAGGCCTTCCACTCTACATTACTCGGTGTTCTAGGCTTTCATCCCTTTTTTTCTCAGTACTGTAAATCTATTCTTAAAAAACTCCCATATCTTTTACTATTTAAACATAATTGTCAGTTTTCTCTGACATAATTCTTTGATATCTCTTAATTTATAATGCATTGTCTTCTTGACATGAAAACATATGAGAAAGCAATCTGTTTATTGAACTGCTTTATTTGTATATGTGCTATATAGAATTCACAAAGCACCCAGCCTCACTTTGGTGAAATCTGTTGTACTGCACAACAGCACAAAGCTTACCTCTTGCATTTATTGTTTAGAGAGTAAAATCGACTCAGAGTCTACATAAATGCCCATGGCCTAGTTATTTTTCCCCCATATTGGTTTTAGTAATAAGATAAAGCAAGTTTTAAGTTCCCCGTTCTTACTTTTTCTAATGTATAAAAATAAAACATAAACAAGACTTCTTTCTGTAATCTATATTCATGTCTGATTTAACATTGCAACACTATTCCCAAAGCACTGTACTATACTCACAGACTTAAAATAAAGCAGTCTATAAATCTGTGTAAGTGACTTTTACTTTCTTAAGGATCAAGTTAGTAAATCTCAAACTACTGAATAGAAGTAACTTTTCTTCTATAAGATCATTTCTCTTTCCTCTGAGTATTCAAACCTCTTTCTTGTGCCTCCTTGATATGATTTAACTGTAGAAAGTTCAAGAAAATTCCTGAGATTATTTACATATGTGTGATTCCTCCTTACTCTTTAGCTTTATTTTTTTTTTTAGCTTTTACAGTAATAATGTTTCTATTACTATTTTTTTACATTCTATTAAATTCAATGGAGTCTGCAAGCTTTTAATAAAAAATTTAAAATTACAGAACTTACAAACACAAAACCTATTTACCTACTTGAGTAAATATTTGTCCTACACAGTCAAAGTTTATATGTCCAATCCAGTAAGGTGACCTATATTTGAACTCTGGTACACATGTGCATGATTATTACCACTTTTTTGTTGTTTTCCCTTCACTGAAATGTAACCAGTAATGTCCCTTGATGTGTCTGTTAGTGCTTCTATCACAGGGATTCATTAAAGGACCTAGTATAAGCCATATGGCTCATGTAAAAAAGACCTGCTCCCATGACAAGACTATTTACAGTTTAGAGACATGTTATCCACAGTGAGTTAAGATTTACTATCACGTTGTTGATCTGCACATCATGGTAGTAAACTGCTGTTCATGTAGGCAGTGCCACTTCCCACCAGTCACTCTACCACACAAACAAGCACACATGCACGCACCACAGTCCTTTTACCTGTGCTGAACCTGTCTGCACACACCACAGTCCTTTTACCTGTGCTGAACCTGTCTGCCTTCCCACATTTCTCCTACCCTGTGATAGTTGAAATACCATTACTGCACATATCTATTATACCTTGGTGGTCTAGTATTCCACCATCCCTTGATCCATGTAGTTCTGCTGGTGCAATTACAGCACTTCCAGTCAACGTAATCATTGGTGGACTAGTGCATCCCTCCACCCTAATCCCCATTGTGCTGCTGGTGCCTTTGTGGCACTTGCTTTAAAAGGATTCACAATGAATGGCCAAAAGTAATATACCAGGGACTGGAATACCTGAATGGCATTCACAAAAAAAAAAACACAGCTAAAGATGCACTTTTTAAAACTGACATATACCAACACCAAGGCCGCACTAACTCAAAGAAGGGAGAAATTCCTCCCAGAAAGGCATCACTACCAGCACAACTTACCAAACGTGATTTCCTGTGGAGGAAGTCTGATCATCAGAGAGCTGAACTTTGGGTGACTGAAGCTCGAAAGTTCAATCTTCATCCCCCAGTAAGGAGGTGTAGTATTCTCTAGTAGTTCTTACCACATCCATACCTACTGTCCTGCCAGTTCCATTATGACATTTAGATTTAAGACTATTCCCTGGTGTCTAGTCATTTCCCCATCCCTGATGACTGTTCTGCTGTTGTTGCCATTACAACACTTACATTTAAAAGCATTCCCCGGTGTCTAGATATTCTCCCATACCTAATCCCCCTTGTACTGTAAGTGCCTTTATGGCACTTTCATTAAGAGTGTTGCCTGTTGGTCAAATGTATTCTCCTCACCCTCTGGTCACTGTACAGCTGTTGGTACCATTATGGCACTTACATTTAAGAGTACTCCCTGGTGTCTAGTACTTCCTCCATCCCTAATCCTGTACCGCTGTTTGTACTATTATGGCACTTACATTTAAGAGTACTCCCTGGTGTCTAGTACTTCCTCCATCCCTAATCCTGTACCGCTGTTTGAACTGTTATGGCACTTACATTTAAGAGTACTCCCTGATGTCTAGTACTTCCTCCATCCCTAATCCTGTACCACTGTTTGTACTATTATGGCACTTACATTTAAGAGTACTCCCTGATGTCTAGTACTTCCTCCATCCCTAATCCTGTACCGCTGTTTGTACTATTATGGCACTTACATTTAAGAGTGATCCCTGGTGTCTAGAGCTTCCCCTATCCCTGACCACTGTACCACTGTTGTTACCATTATGGCCCTTAATTTAAGAGTAATCCTTGGTGTCTAGTGCTTCCCCCATCCCTGATCCTGTACAGCAGTGAAGACATGTAGTTGAACACAGCCTTTTGTCCATCTCCATAACCATGAATTGGTAGGGCTGAACAATTTCTTTCATAATGAATATATATATATATATATATATATATATATATATATATATATATATATATATATAATTATATGTGTGTGTGTATAGGATCCCTTGTGATAAGTGAATGTCAACCTCTGCTTTGTTGATGCATTTTGGTCAACAAACCAGATGGCTGACAGGTGTGTGAGACCAACAATTCCCTGGCTTGGTGAATATGAACTTTCCCTGGGGTTGTGCAGTCTCAGAGTTGTAATTAATAATTAGCTGGAGATTCAGGGTTGGCTTAACACCTGCAAAAAAAGCTTTAAAATTTACATGCTGTGTGGATTATTCATCAGAGCATGCACATTAGGTTGTCAGTGTTTCTAGTCAACATTAATGTATCGATGTTAACACCATTGCCATTTCTTGGATCCAATGAATTTGGCTAATACATACACACACACACACACACACACACACACACACACACACACACACACACACACACACACACACACATATGCACACGCACACATGCACATGCACACACGCACACACACACACACACACACACACACACACACACACACACACACACACACATGGACACAAACACTGGGTATACTGAATTTGCTTGCAGAAAACAAAATTGTGTAAACTTCTCAATAAAAAAGGGAAATATATCAAGTAACTATTGAGTCAAGTTTGGCATCCCTTTTATAACTACAGAGATGATAACTGCTGCCATAATCAGAATTAAAACCACAATTTCCATGAGATCAGTCATTGTGCCTGATGGTGCCCCACACAAAAGCAAGAAAAATCCAATGAAACCCCTGTTAGTCGGAGTCCATTATATACTGTGCACTTTTGCACTTACATATATGTGCTTAGAAGAATAGGCATGCATAAAAATTTGTATATGCAAAATGTATTTCTGTCAACTGGATAAGCCCTCTTGCACCACCTTAATAGGGAGTCATGCAGATCTTAACCCCTTACTTTTATATTTTCAAAGCAAGTTTGTTGCAACTCAGGAAAAGAGCACTTATTAGGTCATATAAATGTTTATCACTCCTTCTCTATTATCTGTAGATGTTGGAAAAATAAATTAGATATTCTGATATGTTTGCTATCAGCTAAAATAAGTCGTGAGCAAACAGATGACAATTAAATGCTCATTCAGACAAACACAGCTCTAACAATTAAAGATCAAGAAAACAGATCTCAGGCAAGTAGTACTAAACCTATAATTGATGTTAAACAAAGTGGACATAAAGTAATAGTAAACCATTAATTAATGTTATGCAGTGGTGCGTTGTCACCTCACAACAAGAGGTTCTCCCGTTCGATTCTCGGCTGGAGTGCCTTCTGTGTGGAGTTTGCATGTCCTCCCCGCAGTTGAGTGACATTTGAAAGACATGCAGGTAGGTGCAAGGTTGAAGGTTGAAGGTTGAAGGTTGGGTGTCAGACTGGCAACTTGGCACTGTAAAAATCCACTGCCAATAATTAGTGGACTGGAGTTCCACTGTGACGACTCCTAACCGGAAAAATCCGAAAGACCAAGAAACAAAGTGGACATAAAATAACAGTAAACCATTAATTAGTGCTAAACAAAATGGACATAAAGTAATAGTAAACCATTAATTAATGTTAAAGAAAGTGGACATAAGGTAATAGTAAACCATTCAAAATCAAAACAACGATACTAGCCACCAAGTAAGGTACTCACTATGTACAATAGTCAAATATGAATCCAAATAAAACCCAGTGGTACGCCAGGCAGAAGAATAATCCAAACCACAGTATTCACTTCACGGTTTAATGGGATCCAAAAGTAGAGTAAGCGCTTTCACGTTGATCAGCAACGCTTCATCAGACTTCAATAATTACAAACAATTCTTAGCATTTAAATAGCACTCTCAAAAGGTTAATTAGTCAAATCAATCAACATTTAAAGACACAATACATCCATATGACTTACATTAAAAGCAGCATGAGAAAAAATATAAAAGATAAAAACACATTTGAAATAAAAACCTAATCTAATAGATTAGTGGCAATCTATTATATATTTAGCAAAACTAAAATTATTTATAAAGTATTATAACTATCCAAATAATTCAAGTAAAATGAAGCCAATACATCCCAATGAAAAGTCACTATTGATGAAAAATAACTACATAAATGCAAATTGTTTAAAAGACATAACACAGTTGACTATTTAATGGCTATAGGGGCGGGCTGCAAGGAATGGTTTGAGTGACACTTTGTCATTCAAGCCATATCCTTGATGTGCCTGTAGCCTAATAATCCACCTATTCTCCAATTCCTCTGTATAATTCTTAACATTGCCTAACCTATGTGTTTTTCTTATTAGTTGTAATACTCTAAATCTAAAATTGTGTTTGAGGCCATTTTCTAGTACATGTTTTGCAAGGGCGTTGTTAGTATTTTCTTTATTGATGGCATAGAGATGTTCCCTGATTCGCTCTCTCAGAGTCCTGTTGGTCTTTCCCATGTAGAAACATTTACATATTTGACATTCTGCCAAGTATACCAGATCCCGGGATTTACAATCTGCATAGAACCTAAATATATACTCACGTCCCATGGTCGGGTGTATAAATTTATTATCTTTAGAAATATATGTACATTGATTGCATGTTCTGCATGCAAAAGTCCCTGTTCTCTGTGAGGGCAGAGTTGTTATATTGTGGGCATGCTCATAGCATAGAAGTCTTTTCAAAGACTTCATGTTCCTATAAGTTACACTTGGTCGCACATCAACTAAATCCTTTATCCTCTCATCTATTAATAATATTTTCCAATTATTTTCAATGACCTGCCTTATTTGTGTATTCCTATTTGTGTAGGGAATAACTAATCATTTCCTTTTATCATTACTATTGTTTGTCGTTCCATTTTTAGTGTCATTGGTGTTATTAGTTTCTACTGGATTCAAATCTTGTTGTCTTAGAAAAAATGGTGTCGCTTTATCTGCCCTATGCTTAGTGCAATAATCAACAGTTTCATATATTTCTGTCTTATCATATCCTCTTTTGAGGAAATTTTCTTTTAACATATCTTGTTGGTGTTCATAGTCTTCATGTCTAGTAGTTAACCTAGAGACCCTGTATGCTTGGCTCTTAATGATATTAGGATAAATATGCCTGGGATGCATACTGTCACGATGTAACAAGTTGTTTTTCCAACAGGATTTCCTATACATTACTGTATCAATGCCATCATTGCCATTGCTAATTGTGACATCAAGGAATTGGATGCTAGTTGAAGAATAGGTGTATTCAAAAAACAAAAAACTAGTGGTGCCATTGATATAGGTTAAAAAATCTCTCAAATCATCCTTTGTGCCATTCCATACAAAAAACACATCATCTACAAATCTTCCATAGTATTTGATATGGTCAGCAAAAATCCTGTTATTCAACAAATATACACTCTCCCAATACGCCATAACAAGATTGGCATATGAATTGGCACAGGGTGCGCCCATCGCAACGCCCTTGCCTTGTAGATAATATGTGTTCCCATGGCATAACACATTGTTCTCCAAAACCAAGTCTAGGATCAACATCAGTTTAATAACATGAGTGTTGGGGACTCCCTGTTCTAGTAATAATAACCTTACATACTCAACCCCTATATTGTTGGGAATAGATGTAAAGAGGGATCTTACATCTAAGGTCACTAAAAAATCTGTAGTCACAATTGGTTTTATCACATTAGATTCTGCAAGGTCTACAAGAAATTGTTCAGTGTCCCTTAATATTTGTTTTATTTTGCCTAATATAGGCTTAAATTGTTTGTCCAAATAAATAGACATTGGCTCTGTTAACCAACCCTTACTAGACACTATAGGTCGCAAGGGGGGATCAAACATATCCTTATGAATCTTGGGAAGACCCCTGAAGGTGGGAATCAGTGGTTTCTCAACCGAAAAATAATTATATAACCCAATGTCAATAACATCACTTAACATAAAATCATATAGACTACCATGCACGTTGTTGATTAGCTTATTTAAACTTGCACCATTAAGTATACTATATGTCGTATCATCCGCTAACAACAAATCAATTTTGTTAATATATCTATCCTTATTCATAATGATGACAGCTCCGCCTTTGTCAGCTTGTCTAATTATTATATTTGTATTATTTTGTAGGCTTGATAAAGCTTGGCGTTCATCTTTATTCATATTATAAAAATCAGGTTTGACATTTTGTCTAGCATACAATTCAAACAAATCTTTCTCACACGCTCGCTCAAATGCTTCCAAAACAGGATTGGAAGGTGGTATAAAGGTAGAAGGTTTCTTAAATGAGTTGACTACAGGTGTATTAATATTATCATCACCAAACAACAATTTCAGTGAAATATTTCTACTAAAGAATTTTATATCTAGAATAATGTCAGTAACATCAGTATAGCTCGATGGTATAAAACTGAGCCCTTTACTAAGGACGCGTAACTCAGATTCAGTTAACGCATACCTGGAGATGTTGTTTACTAAGTTTTGGTGACTGGTCTCAAAGTTCTCTTCTGTTGTTCTAATATCTCCTCCGTATTCTTTCTTTTCCTTGCTTGATGGTGGGGCTGAACAATTTCTTTCATAATGAATATATGTATATATATATATATATATATATATATATATATATATATATAATTATATGTGTGTGTGTATAGGATCCCTTGTAATAAGTGAATGTCAATTTCTGCTTTGTCGATGTATTTTGGTCAACAAACCAGATGGCTGACAGGTGTGTGAGACCAACAATTCCCTGGCTTGGTGAAAATGAACTTTCCCTGGGGTTGTGCAGTCTCAGAGTTGTAATTAATAATTAGCTGGGGATTCAGGGTTGGCTTAACACCTGCAAAAAAAGTTTTAAAATTTACATGCTGTGTGGATTATTCATCAGAGCATGCACATTAGGTTGTCAGTGTTTCTAGTCAACATTAATGTATCGATGTTAACACCATTGCCATTTCTTGGATTCAGTGATTTTGGCTAATACATACACATACATACACACACATGCACACACACACGCACACACACGCACACACACACACACACACACACACACACACACACACACACACACACACACACACGGACACAGACACTGGGTATACTGAATTTGCTTGCAAAAAACAAAATTGTGTAAACTTCTCAATAAAAAAGGGAAATATATCAAGTTACTATTGAGTCAAGTTTGGCATCCCTTTTATAACTACAGAGATGATAACTGCTGCCATAATCAGAATTAAAACCATAATTTCCATGAGATCAGTCATTGTGCCTGATGGTTCCCCACACAAAAGCAAGAAAAATCCAATGAAACCCCTGTTAGTCAGAGTCCATTATATACTGTGCACTTTTGCACTTACATATATGTGCTTAGAAGAATAGGCGTGCATAAAAATTTGTATATGCAAAATGTATTTCTGTCAACTGGATAAGCCCTCTTGCACCACCTTAATAGGGAGTCATGCAGATCTTAACCCCTTACTTTTATATTCTCAAAGCAAGTTTGTTGCAACTCAGGAAAAGAACACTTATTAGGTCATATAAATGTTTATCACTCCTTCTCTATTATCTGTAGATGTTGGAAAAATAAATTAGATATTCTGATATGTTTGCTATCAGCTAAAATAAGTCGTGAGCAAACAGATGACAATTAAATGCTCATTCAGACAAACACAGCTCTAACAATTAAAGATCAAGAAAACAGATCTCAGGCAAGTAGTACTAAACCTATAATTGATGTTAAACAAAGTGGACATAAAGTAATAGTAAACCATTAATTAATGTTGTGCAGTGGTGTGTTGTCACCTCACAACAAGAGGTTCTCCCATTCGATTCTCGGCTGGAGTGCCTTCTGTGTGGAGTTTGCATGTCCTCCCCGCAGTTGAGTGACATTTGAAAGACATGCAGGTAGGTGCATGCGTGAATGGGTGTGCCTTCTTTGAAGGTTGGGTGTCAGACTGGCAACTTGGCACTGTAAAAATCCACTGCCAATAATTAGTGGACCGGAGTTCCACTGTGACGACTCCTAACCGGAAAAATCCGAAAGACCAAGAAACAAAGTGGACATAAAATAACAGTAAACCATTAATTACTGTTAAACAAAATGGACATAAAGTAATAGTAAACCATTAATTAATGTTAAAGAAAGTGGACATAAGGTAATAGTAAACCAATAATTAATGTTAAATATAGTGGACATAAAGTAATATTAAACCATTAATTAATGTTAAACAAAGTGGACATAAAGTAATAGTGATTAATTTTAAACAAAGTGGACATATCTTTTTCATTTTGTAACATGATGTAGAGCTGCCAGTCCACAAAGAGAAGATCATATCACTTCAAAGCAATTTTACAAACAGCAAGGTGCCCAGTAATGTATGTACTAATAAAAGATCCAAATTTCAACTCATAAATAGTTTTTGCACTTTACTGAGAGAAGGCAAGAAGCCATCAACATATGATTACTTTGCTACTCTTTTAGAGGCTCCAACTGGGCTAGATCAGCAGAGATATTCATTTTTTAATAATGTTTGTAGCTTGCTAACAGTCCTTTTCTGGACTCTCTATTTATCTCTATGTAATATAATGGAGACAGTGACCATAGAACTTGCCCAAAATGACCCAGTGAACTTACTTTGGTTAGATGTAACAAGTCTATATAGTTGTTTGACTTCCTTAACTATTGTGTAGTGACCTGCTACTATTGAAATATACATTTGTATAGTTTATCTTAACATTTTCATTTCTTAGATAGCTGCTGTTATGGGGGAAACTAATTCTGCACTAGCACCTGGGCACTTGAGAAGTATGTCAGACTTATTTTTATAAATAATGTATCTCATTATCTCTGTCTGCAGTGTTAGGGGGACCCAGGCTCTGATTTGTAAGGAAGCTCAATGCTTTATTCTGGCAATGTGTCATGTTGTAATGAAGATGGGACAGCTGTTTGCATCCAGTGCTGTTGATAAAGTGACCCACTGCTTGAAAAATGTACAACATGTGTTATTTTATTTTAATGTATTTTATTGTCTGTTGTTCTTCAGGACACTTCTGCCTATGCTGTGGAAGGATTTAATGTACTGCTCTCACTAGCAGTCAGATGATATTGTTGTTTTACCTCCTGTGGTGTTAAGTCAACCTGTTGTTTGAAAACTGTGCCACTTTTTTAATTTCATTTATTGTAATTATTTTTCTTATCTTATCATCTCT
Organism: Protopterus annectens; assembly: GCF_019279795.1. Classification (NCBI taxonomy): domain Eukaryota; kingdom Metazoa; phylum Chordata; order Ceratodontiformes; family Protopteridae; genus Protopterus; species Protopterus annectens. The sequence continues at coordinate 866,420,352 of NC_056727.1, read as the reverse complement.
ATGTAATATATATTGTTTGTTCTGGACAAGATTAGTTCTGTCTGAGCTGTAGGCAGAGATGCAATGTACTAGTCTAGTGAAGGTCTGTGCTGTAATATAATTGGTGTAGCTGTATGGCTACCTGTGATATTGCTGAAGTAAGTGACTAATTCGTAAATATTCTATGCTTTTTTGTTTTACTTATTTATTTTTATCTCAACAGGGATAGACAGCTGTGCTCTGTTTAATGGTTGTAGTATAGCTGTTTGACCTTCTGTGGAGCTGCTTGAGAAACATGTCACACTTGTTACTTTAGCTTATTTTAATATCTCCTTCTAGTAGCCATCTCTTTTTCTAGGGGAAACACGTTCTGTATGACGTGTAAAAGTATTTATGGTACCATTCTAGTAAGCAGTCATAAACTCAAGTGATTTGTAGATGTGCCTTTGACAAAAACTCTAGGGTAACTATTAGTGTTAGTGTGATAAGTCGTATTAGAGGGCTATAGGGGCAAAACTACATTGTTAACTTTCTTAAAAGCCAATATCTCTAAGAATTAACTCATATACATTTATTTAGTATTTGTAATCTCTGAAATTCTGAGCAGATTATATAATGTTTTATAAGGACGGTGTTGTGAATTCCCATATGATTCCAAGCTTTTCTGATGCATATTTGCAAAGTATGTTACACTTTAGTGCTGTAAGATAAGATACAAATCCCAGATTAACAATAAGTTTTTAATAATTTTTAACTATTATGACTATCTTTTAAATTAACTGGGGGCAACAAGCAGGGTGACTGTTTTAGCTGTAACAAATCAAGAAACTTGGATTGCACTGTTGGCAGTAATGTAGTGGGAAACATATTGCGTTATCATTGTTCTGGTGGTAGAGTTTTAAGAACTGTGGCAGAGTTTATGACAGAATGGGTGAATGACTATGTCCACATGAGGAAATTGTTACCTGCTCATGATAAAGGTAAGATCACTGTTGAAAACAGATGAGAACAGGAATCTGAGATTGCTATGACCATACTACACAGAAGCATGAGACAGAACGAAAATAACTACACGTTTGGAAGGGTTTTTTTAAACATATTAAAGGTATAGAAACACTTATTGACACATATTAATGGAGGAAGTTTAATCATGGGGCACAGACAGGCTGGAAATTTTAACTCTGATTTGTGTCAGTATACCCTAAGACAGAAGAAATAGGAATTAGCCAGAAGAGGTGAAAAAAATGTAAATGTGTCTGAATTAAATATTCAAGAAGAGATCCAAAGTGGAGAAGAGGGTTTAAGTAGCAGAGGAGTGATGAAACATAAGAAAATTAAAGGTGGGAATAAACGTAAAACAAATAAGTCATAAAGAAGTAGGAGGTCAAAAATGGGTGAAATGACAATATCTGGGATGTCAACAGAGTATGAAGTTAGGCATGTAGCACACTGAGAGTAAGAACTATTTAGAGACTGATGAAATAGAAATAAAAAGAGATCACTTCACAGCTGGAACACTGAATAGCTAGAATACTGAGAACAGGGAGACAAAATGAATGAACACTACGTTAGAGAACAGTAAAGAAAAACAGAAAGCAAATCCAATGCTCATCGTGAACAGTGTCCACATAACAATATGAAAACATCACCATATTGCTGCTGCAACAGCGAAAGGACTGTCTGCAAGAGAAATGAATTCATATCAAAACAAATATTTCATGAAGTAGTAACAAGAAAGAAAAGAAGTAAAACAGACATCATTAATATGGGAAGGGAACCAGCTTTGTTAAGCAGATGAAAATTCTGACCTAAATGGCAATATATGTATATGGGTCTACTTCTAAATTTTGAACTTTCAAAATGTTGAATTACTTATGGTCGAGACCATAAGTTTGATGTTTGAAAGTTCAAAATTTAGAAGTAGATCCATGTATATATATTATTATGGATGATTCAATAACTAAATGACTAAAGACAGACATTTATAACATATGTAGAAAACATTAATCCTCAAAAATTACATTAAAAGCATCAGCAGTCACTCGAAACAAAAGTCTATGGTGCCCAAGGAAGCAGGAAACAAGCACTTTTAAAAAACACAATTTATTGCACGAAACCACAGCACATAGAAGTCCTAATATACCTTAATATTTCTGAAATCTCAGCCTATACATTTTCATTTGGTTTACTTCATCAGATGCGGACATGAGCCCTGTGCTGACTTTCTGGATTGCCGGTGCTATATGTTATAAATGTCTGTCTCTAGTCATTTAGTTATTGAATCATCCATTATATAGGACGTGCTGGAGGGATAGATTTATCACTCAGAGACTCCCTATGCTGTGGAATAAAATCCCGGTCCATGTGAGGCAGAGCACCTCGCTGACTCTGTTCAAGAGAAGTCTAGACCTGTGGATGGGAGATCGTAGGTTTACCCCAGGAATCATCTCTGTGTCACTGCTGGACAGAGGCACAACAAACTAATGGGCACAGTATTTTTTCATATAAGGGGTGGCGTAAGCCACAATAATTTGGGCTAGGCTTATAAATGCCTTAGGGCAGATAGCCTAGTATAAACCTATGAACCTATGAACCTATAAAAAGCGTTTCCATGGAGCTCAGGGTTGAACTGAGAAGGTCAGACATCTTGGACAGACTACATGGAAAAGCCTCCTAGCACCGGTGATCCAGAAAGTCAGTGCAAGGGTCACGTCCACATCTGATGAAGTAAACCAAATGAAAACGTGTAGGCTGAGATTTCAGAAACGTTAATGTATTTTGGGATTTCTATGTGCTGTAGTTTCATGCAATAAATCGTGTTTTTAAACGTGCTTGTTTCTTGCTTCCTTGGGCACCTTGGACTTTTATATGTAGAAAACATGTCAGATGCTGACTGTGGCAACATGGGAAAAGTTCTTGGCTAGGCTTATAAGGGCCTCTGGGCCAATAGCCTAGTATTGTCCTATGAACCAATAACCTATGAAAGAACAGTAATATTACTACCTGGTACCAGAATAAATGAGTTTTTGCAATCTTTATAGAAACTTGTTGATGAAATTAGTAAGTTAAGAAACATTACTTTTTATACAGGGACAAAATGTATGACATTCAGGAAACCATTGCCTGTGACCAGAAAGCAATCAATGTAGTATTGACATTGTTATCACATACTGAAGTGAAAGTGCATTCTTGTAGAAAGTTTTACACTTGAAAGGGGGGAGGGCAGATATTTCTCATCCAAGTTTGTCCCAAAGCTCTTGTATTCTAAATAAAGATGGGATACATTTAAACAAAGCTAGGAAGAAGACTTTAGAGGTGAATAGTCAGAAAAGTATAAGCAACATGCATGGGCTAAAATGTTTCATTATGTCCACTTGATCAGGAATGAGCATTAGTAGTCATGACCACAAGTGTCTGTAGCTGTAGTAATACTGTTACACAATGGTGATGTAGCTAAAATAACGCAACATTGTTGAAGGATGAGGATTGCTGCCTGGTGTTTGAAAATGGAAATAATGTCTTTCCACTGAAATTAAAGCACAGAAAGCAAGAGAGGCATTATAATGTTGGTAGAAGATCTCATCGATGTGACTGACTTTCACTCATTTAATAACAGCATGATTAATTATGTTTTCTTACTGCAGGAGATGGTAGATTAGGAATACTATTAAGACGCACGTATGCCCCTGAGATCAAGCAAATTAGACTTAAAAGAGTTTATACATTTATCTACTCCTTAAATGAGCATAATGGAATTATAACTGGAGATTTGACTCTGCCAGAGAAAAATATTATTAGTAAGACACATAGCATGAGATTTTAGGATATTTTTGGTTGGAAAACTACCTGAGGTAATGTGCTAATGAACCTATATGACATAATAACATTTTGGACATTGTCTATATTTTATTAAATTGAGTAGCTGTCAGCTTTGTATGGCTGTGAACATTTGATTATTGGGCCATCTTTAGCATTACCTGTGGTTGCAGTTCAAGTCTAATATCTGGGCATGCCACAACTATGAAGTATTGTGCAAGCTGAACAATATCTGAAAATTGTCCCCTGGAAGAATGTTTTATAAAGGTAACAATGAGAATGGAAAGTGAAATATTGCATTTTTAATGTTTGAAAGGAACAAATAGGATGAGAAAGAAGTATTTCCAGTCATCTGGAAATATCAGTAGGCAGATTACTAGCATAATTAAGAAATCAACAAACCTATGAGTTAGATTTAAGAATATGAAAGACAACAACAATGCTTTCATCAATAAGGGTAAAAATTCAGGGACGTTGAGATATTACTTTATTTGTAATAGTTTAGAATTTAAAGGTGCTGTTGATAATTATAGCCTGTTTACTAATTATTTATTTCAGAAATCCTATGCATCAACAGGATTAGTTTTATATAAGACATATCAGGCACGTGAGAATTATAACAGAAAATGACACTGCAGTTGTACTGGGGAAAAATTGTGCTACATCACTTCCTCTGGTATGGATGGTATCACAAAATATAGATTTAAAAATCACTATAAGAAATTCTGGCAAAGCAAGCAAAATACATTTTAAGACAAGTTTGCTGGGGGTTGGCATAATGGTTAAATTGTTTGCATCACAGACACAAGGTGCAGGTTTTGATTCTCACCTTTGAAAGGGTAATTAGCTAGGCTTAAAATGGCCCAAAAGGCCAGTTAACCAATTACTTACCCTTGAATAAAGGAATGTTAGAAACTTGTTATTAAAGCAATATACAAAGTCAAGGGCCCATAGGATAGTAGCAATAGCTCTAGATTAATTAGTTTATTAAACTCAAGGAAAATCTTGGAGGCAGTACTTTAAAAAAATACTTGATGAGTGAATCAGTTTGCCAAACATTCATTGACTTGCAGATACAATAGATGGATCCATTACTACTTGAAACCAACTCTTGTATAGCAGTGACATAAATGCAAGCCAAAAAAGTATCCAGGCAGAAGTAGTGTTCATTGTTGAGTCAGTCACAATTGTATGATCAGCAAACTGATCAAAATATGGATATAAAGACCACTCTTAAACTGGAAACAGCACAGCTGCAGAACAGGAAATGCCAAATAGAATATTAGTTATATATGGATGACATTATGAGATATGGTAGCAAAGGTTTATTTTGGAGTCTTACCTATTCAGTCTGCATATTTTTCATATTGGACATTCCATCTGATGTATTTTACAGGTTGTACACAGATGACATGAAACTCAGTAAACATATAACCTGCAAGGAGGAACTGCTGGAAATCCACAGTTATCTTGTCAATGTATGTACTTGGGCAGAGAGAAAACATGAAAATCAACAAAGAAAAGCCAAAGCTGTTGTTTTCTGCCTGCTTTACTTTTGCAAAGCAGTTACAAATTAAAAAGTCATGAGCTAGAACAAGTCATCATTTAAGGAACTAGCATCATGGGTCGGCAATAAATGTAGCTTTAGTAAGTAAATAAATAATACACTAAAACACTATACTGAGATCATTGTGTGTTTCAGAAAACTCACTAAATTCAAGAATGGTGAAGTGATGAGGACTACATGCGAAATTTCAACTAGACCCAAACGTGAGCCTGGAAACTGCTTATGGTTCCCATACATTAAGGTACAAATAAGGGGATTACATGGAATACAGAGTAGGGTTGCATAAAATGACTTGAAGATGCTATCATGTTAAAAAAAGGTGTCAAACTAAACTTGTTCCCAATAGAATATAGACAAAGGCATGGGAATCCAGTTCAGGAGTGCAGCAGCACAAAGGATTCATTTTATAGCAGAGATTGGGCTTAGAAAGAAGAGAAACACTGCGCATGTTACCCTGCTGTGATCATTAAAACAATAAAGGAATGACTAACTTTCTTTACAGAGAATGGTAGCACACTATCAATAGATAGAAAAGTATAGCAAAGTTACAGTGTGGTTTAAAAAGTGACATACACAAGTTATTCTGCACAGTTTGTTGTAATGTCTGATCAGATGAAAGGGCACTGAGCCCAAGCATGAAGGTGCAATGAATTTACATAGCTGCAGAACAGTACAGTTTGGTTAAGGGAATATCTTGCAGTTTGAATGTTGCAACCTACTTTGAAGAAATAACCAGTACATGGTAAAGGGTTGATTGTGCATAGTCTTTATCTTGAGCTTGCTAATAAATCTTCCACATAAGGGAATGAATGATAAATTAAAAGCTTTAAATGTTAATCCATGTTTACTTCAGTGGATGAAACACTGATTCAGCTATACAGTTCAAAGAGTTGGTGTGGGTTTTCTCCTGTCTTTCCTGATGGACGTTACCGGAAGTATCCAACAGGACTTTGTACTTGAAACACTTTTTTGCTTTTGTTCTCAGTTATAAAAGTTTGAAATGCATTATGGTAGTTCTTTAAACTAGTTATTGCAAAATGAGTAAGATAATTGCTTCAGTAAAATATGCAAATTCATGACACTGTGGCACACAGGATCAAAGCCCTGAGTATGACACAGATGGCTAGAGCTTGATTAGCAGCTCTGACCCTGGAAGGGCCAGAGTGAGGAATGTGAGAATGACCACCTGACACTGGGTCACCCAATCTCAGAGAAGGGAGGCAGTATGACCAACAGCGCTGCTGGTCTCTCCAGGGTGCAGAGGAAGAGGAACACCAGGAGCAGCTAGTGATCAGTGTTATGTGCTCCATGTAAGACAAGGATGCATGCATATGCACATCCATAGAGAACATGCATGGGGCTTCGCTAGAGAAGGAGCAATATATGTGAGCCAACAGTTGCCAAAGGGTGAGGCTAGATTTAAGAGATTGGGGCCTGCATTATTGATAGAATGGCCTACTTGCTCACACCCAACTGTTAGCTTCAGGATAACAGAATGGACTCTCTTATCTCCAGCAGAAAAAAATGGGCCATACAGCTTTAGCCCTTTCTATGGAACAAATGTGCATGATTCCCACACCACTGTAATAATGCACAACCCAAGAGTGAAGGTAGTGGATCCATTGGGTATATCACACTGAGGGGAAAAGTTCTCTAGCAAGGTCTTCAAAATACACACTCCTACAACAGCAGCAATAATAGCCTTACTTTTGATATCAGTGAATGTAGTACAATGATGCTGTTTGGCAAAAAAGACATAAAAAGTCATAAAAGAAATGGTTTCATTATTTCAAAATATCCATCATTAAAGATAGTGATAGAACCATAGAGGCAATTTAAGCTTTGGCCAGTGTGCCTCTACCAGAATAAGAAAGGTATATATTGTAGCACATATAATTTTAAAGAGCAGATGTAGCCACTCCAGAGAGATTGTCTTACCACTTTATGTGTCACTGATTTGAATCATTTTGACTATAGTTCAACATTCTTTAGCCTTTGAATAAGCAACCTGGAAGAATTTGAGAAGACACAAATGAGGTTTGGTAACAAACGAATTTGTCCAGGGACATCTTCAGAAGGGGATTATTTAAATATATTAGTGGGAGTTAAGAAGATGGGGGAGGGTTAAATGGGAAGGAGGGATGATTGGAAGGAAATGAGGTAAGGGTGGGGAGGGGCTTAAGGGGTTTAGGCAAGTGTAGCTGGGTAATGGATCACATTTTGGCGTGAACTTTGATATGTGGCAGGCTTGCGTCCATGATGACCAGTAGGTACTTTGATGGACAGGTAGGCCTTGGGTTAATGTAGTAGATATAGGTGAGGTAGGTAATGGTTGTATAATATATTTTTTTGCACCCTTGCAAATGGTGTGTTAGGGTGTTTCAGGCTTTGTGCAGGTCCGATTTGTAGGAGGTATAGGCTCTGGCTTGCTGCATGTGATGATTGTTCCTGGTCAGCTAGTTGTTGAGTTGTTTAAGAATTTTTTTTTACTTTGTTTTCTTCCTCTTCTTGGCTCCTGGTTTATTTAGTCCTAAATTAGCGCTGGGGTGGAACTGGTTCCCCTCACTGTTTGACTGTTAGTGGTAAGGATTCATACTTACAGCTCCTGCCGTTATTGTGTAGGGTTCTGGTCATTATTTAAATTTTAATGGCACCATTTCCCTGCCTGGTTATTTTAGGCAGTTTCATTCATGACTAGATGGGGAGTTGAGAGGGTTGCCCTTCAGGTGCAGCCATTGGTGGTAGTGAGCAGCAATAACAGCTCCTGCAGTTAGTAGGTAAAGCTGTGGTCGCTTTATGGTGTTTTTCTCCTCAGCTTGGTAGTGATGATAGCATGCAGCGTCACATGGTTTTCTCCTCAGTTCGTTAGCAGTGATGGTATGCAGCCTCACAGTTTTCTAAGGCTACTCACTCTAAAAGCCCACATTAATCCAGGTATCAATCAGTTTGTTTCTATCAAACCAGTATTGAACAATAGGAAACTATGATGTCACACATTTTTTATTCTTCTTCATTTTATTTAATATTGACTTTTTATTCCTTTTCATTTTATTTATTATTGACTTTTTATTCATTATCTCTTAGTATTTTATTTGGTATATACTGCTCGTGCAATACTTCAAATGCTATAATAATATGTCACCCAAATGCACATGGTTTTTGTCTCATTTTGCTTCAGGGTGACGCTTCAAGCATGAGTTATTTATATACTGCACTAATGTGTTTATATATTGCACTATTTAATTATTTAATATTTATATGGTTATAAAATTATGAATTATTTACTTGATATTTAATAATAGTTAATAATATTTAAGAACATCTAATAACATTTATTTATATTAAATAAAAATATATTTGATAATTAATAATAAACATAACACTATAAATACCAATAAAATGATGTTTTATTATATTATCATTTTTTGTTTTATATTTGTGTGACGTTTTATATTTAATATTTATGTGCTGGTTTTAATTTTATTGGTTAATTTATTGAGCTTATTTTATTTCAATGAGCCAATATAAATTTTAAGTTTTATGATTATTGGCTATAGAATGACTATATATGTCAGCTTGCTTCATCGATCACTTGATGAAATAATGCATTTCCATCTCTCATTGGTGACTTCCACTATTGGTCCTTTGTAATGGTTTTAGTTTTGTTGCCCAATCAGTTTTCATAGACATCTTCATACATGTTTTACGCTGTTTAGCTAGGGTTTTTGCACCTTCTATATTTCAAACGTGCATGGCATGCCGAAATTATATACGACAAAGCATATGAATATTATGACTCGCTTTTAACAATGTTCAAAATGTTTTTAAAAGAGTTATGAAGAACTAACAGATGCTCATTACCGCTCTATAAGAATTGCAGTAATACTCTGTATTAATTGACATACAGAGTTTATTGAACACTTGTAAGCACTACACAACATTATATTATTTCATATAGTTGTCTGTCTTCTCATTTATTTACTTGTTTATTTTATCTCCACAATGCAACAGTGCGGGGTCCATAAATTTATTTATTTATTTATTTATTTATTTATTTATTTATTTATCAATTCACGTTGTTTACTTAATATATTATATTATTTTGTGCATTGCATTATAAACTGTAAGATTTATACTTTGTACGTTGTGCAGTAATATACGAATTCCTGAAGACTGAATGGTTCAGTGTGAGTTTAAATATTTAAATGTTTAAACATTTGAAAAGTTTGAAGTACCTTCAGCACTTTAAGAGCTTAATTATTTAATAAGTCTGTTAATTGTTTTATTGCCTGCATTATTGTTTGGTTTGCCCGCCAAATTTTATATAAAAGATGTATCTTTTCTACTTTTAATTACATCTGAAGAAGCATAGGTATCCTACGCGAAAGCGCTCATTTTCTGTTCCTAAATAAAGACGTTTTATATCCAAAACTGAGTTTTTCATCCTGTGGTGATTCCTTCTGTTCCTGCTGTTATTAGTTTTCTAAGGCTGTGTTGTTGAGCTGCGAGTGACAACTAGGATGTTTTCAGGCAGCAGTGAGGAACCTGTGAGTAACATCCGCTCACCGCGCATGCACATTGGTGCAGTACTGCATATTTGTATTGGGACAATAATGTTTACTTTGCTTTCACTGTTGTCCTTGAAAGGAAATTTATCTGATAAGGATGGAATAGAGTAATCTGTTTTTGGCCATCTGATGTAAAAAGAATATAGAGATCTCTTTTGGTCATCCGATAACAAAAAAAAAACATGTACACACAGACACACACACACACACACACACACACACACACACACACACACACACACACACACGCACACACGCACGCACGCACGCACGCGCACGCACACACACACACACACACACACACACACACACACACACACACACACACACACACACACACCGTGGTGCAGTTGGGAGTTGTGTGCTAGATAAGAAGGTTGAATGGGGAAGACACATGTTCATGCAAAAGATAATGTATTTTGTTATGCAGTGTGGTGTTATGGATGAAACTGGACCCCAACAGCAGTGCAGAGTTTAAGCATCTGCATAATGTTAAATAAAGCTGTATCAAAACTGGTTTCTATTATAAAAAAAATTATTGGTGGTAGAATTTTCCTCATAATGTTTACTTTTGGCTTTGTTCAGATTGTGGAATTTCAGATGCTTAAAGCTGGACACAGAGTCAGAAGATGAGGTGGCTCATGGCGGGGGGGGCATCGGTGGAGCTATCTCATGGCAGGAAACTTGTTGATGAAATTTCGGAAACTTGTAAAGAAATCTCAGTGGGCTTGAGAATTATTCTTTTCTTTAGGATTATAGTGGGGATGCAAAGAGCCTTGTGCTCAAGTGTTGATTTTCAGAGTGTCCAGAATTTTGCCTTACATTCTAAGAGACTGAGTGTTTTGTTAACGATCAAGTTTGCCTCATATTGGTTAATTCATCATAACATTTACTTTTGGCTTTGTCTAGGACACTGAGTGTTTTGTTAACGATTAAGGCTAATATTATAAGTAGTCATGGTCCAGGCATACACAGTTAGTGGTAACAACATTTGGATAAGTCATATTTTTGTGGTATAAGTTTGCCACGTGGGGGATATCTTTTACTGAAAGTGTGCTTGCCCAGACCCCTGCTTTCTATACTCAATACTGCCAGAAAACAAGCATGTTGGCACACCATGAATGTTTATCACCCTCCTCAGAGTACACCGGTAGGGCTCTTCCTTGGGAAGATGGTTAGAACCCACATCCATTAGTCTACCATTCTCTTTTCCCAAACTACAGCACTAAGTTGGGAAGGGAAAGAGTGAATGGAAGCTTCCTTGGTGGTGCAAAAGGGGAATGGCAGTTATCCTGATTGGGAGGATAGCAAATATTGCTTGTGGAGCATTTCAATTTACAAACAGGCACACTGGGAACACACCTGTTCCCGTTTGGTGTGAGAAGGGCACGTCTTAATTTTACTCCAGACATCTGTGCTTTTCTGGTAAAATTAGTGGAAATCAGTGAAGACTTAGGTTAGAAATACTGACAGACATTTCAGTTTCAGACTTCATGCTAATGTGAAACCTATGCTATCAATTTGCTAAGTTTGTAAGAATATTTATTAGATTTGCCCCAAACCTTGTGCTTCTGTCCAAGTTGTTTAGTTTAGGACTGGATTGGGTGTTGGACCTGGCATACAGGGTGTTGTAGTCCGTGTTGGTACTTGGTGGCATTTACCACCCAAAACCCAGATGGACAATAAGGTGTGGGGAACTTGTACTGCCGTTCTCGGGGTGTACTACTATTTTGTCATCATCTGTTTCACTTTCCATTCACATCTCAACATACCCAGGGCCAGTGTTGGGACTGTATTTTCTGTTAAGTCTTTTATTTTCTGTATTTAAAACTGGAGGCAGTTTTCTAGATATCAGGGACTATTTGCATCTTCTGATGGTCTTGTCCCTTTGAGGTAGTTCAGTAGTGATGAAGAGGCAGGGAGTAGGCAGTTTTCTGCCAGGCAGTTAAATGGAGGGTGAATGAGTAACAATTTTCATGATCTAGGATGCTCTCACAAATAACTGCTGCTCAATGTGCATGCATGGTAGAGCACTATGGTGCTGTTGCCACTTCGGGCATCTGTTTGGTAAATATAATAACAATAATAGCAGTATAAATAAATAGAAATAATACAATAGGTGTAGAAGAGATTGCTCAATGAAAAGGGAGGGAGGCATCAAGGAGGTTGAAGTTTGATTGAAGGATAGCATGTGATCTCTGGGCATTGCATTTTTTCAGAAATGGGGTTGGCTCCTGCCAGTACTTAATATTGTCATTAAGAAGTTATGGTTATGTGTGTGCAGAGAATTTACAGTTTTCTTTCTTTTGCAGGTGGGGATGCATAGAGTGGGTATCAGTCAGTGACCTGCAGGAAGTCAGTTCGTTAGATGATGGAGACTGCTCAGTGCATGTTCCATTTGCTATGTGGAGCTCAAGGAGTTTGCAGATTGCGGAGGTATGGAATTTACGTGGGCATCAGTTGGTGACCTGAAGGAAGGACGTCTCAGTCACTTGATGGAGAGTGCTGAGTGAACAATGGTCAGTGCCCTACTGGAAATGGAGTTGAAAGTTAATGTATTCTGGGGTGCAAATGCTAGCAGGTAATTTTATTTGGTGGTCATTAAGGCACATAAAGACTTAGAGCATTTTGAGGTAGTGTAGGGGCAAGTTTAGAGGAAGTATGTTTTAGGGCAGGGTGATGCAGGGTGGGGAATTGTTTAAGGGGAGTTTGGGGTTTCCACAGGTGGGGTGGAGGCAAAACAATGACAGGATCATAGGAAGCTATGAGGTCACTGGTTCTAGGGCCCTTGCAAGCTAGTCAAGTTCAGCTCTTACTTCCACATGCTGCTCCTATTGTCCTTTAAGAGGGACATGGGTGCAACTGTTGGGGAATTTAACCTTACACAGCCAGTTGTTTGTAGGATGCTAAGGAGGTGTTTTTTTGAAGTGGGAGTTTGTTTTGAATGTGTTATTTTCTAGGAGACAAATCTGTCCCTCAAGCAGGTTTTATTAATGTCACATAGCAGGTTAAGGTTTGGAGCAAGTGTACTATTCGACATTGCTTTTGGCTTTAGGAGGTGCTCGGTATAGGTATGACTTTTATGGATAGATAGGGTTTGATGGAGTATTGTGGGTATGTGGGTTTTTTGGGTGAGAGGCGTGGTACTGGATATTTTGTTTGTTAAGCAGAAGTCTTATGCAAGGCATTTGTTTGTGATCCCTTGTGGATGTAGGGCATGCTTATTTGCTTAAAAGATACAAGCATATCAAAAGGAAAGAAAAGGTTTGAGGGGAAGCTGGGGTCAAGCATCGAATTAAGGATGTTCTTCAGCTTCTTGGGTTACTGAAGTTGCATGTCAGCCAGTTTAAGTAGGTTGCTTGGGTAGGGGTTACTACGTTGGTGCAGTTTACCATTGTGTTGCCTTTAGGTTAATTCACTGGGATGGCCCTTGGGGCAGATGAATAGGGTTGGTCATGGGGATTTGCATTTTGCTTACACATTTTATAGGAGGTGTTGGGTTGGTGGTCATAATTTTGGGGCATTGTTTGTGGTTTGGTGGATGATAGGATGGAGGGACAATTGGGGATGCTGAGTATTTGGAGTTTCAATTTAACATCGAGTAGGTTTAGCGGGTGTTAGAGATTAGGGTTCACTTCAGTTGAGTAAGATGGCAGTGGGATGGGTTGTGTTCTGTTTGCAGAGGTGTATCATATTGCATTAAGGTTAATGGCTTGCTGCAGGACTTTGGGGAACCTCTTTATAAGTCAAACATATGGTAGGGTGAGGCTAGCTTACTTAGGTGAGGGTTACAGTGGTTGGTGGGAAGAATTTTGTTGGGAAAGATTTAGTTATTTGCCAGGCTTGGGAGCAAGGTAAGGCAGTTTAGTTGGTCAGGAGGATGTAGCTATGACTACTTCAGTTGCATGAATGACAAGGTGGAGTGAATTAATTTGGTTAGTGGTCATTGGTTTGAAAGGTCAGGGTAGGTTGAGGGAGAAGATAGATAGACTTTGACTCTTGTCAAGATTGGTTTTGTTGCGAGGATTGGTGTTGGGATATGAAGTTCAGGGGGTTACAGTTTATGTGGCATTTATGTTATGGCTGTATTTAGTCATTCCAAAAGTGTTTTGAGGGTCACCAAAGGCTAGGATGGTCATTATGCGCTATGCTTGTACTGGATAGTTGGAGAGATGGCACGACTGCTTTTGGACTTTATTATGTAGGGCTGCTGATAGGATGATGGTAGGCAATTGCCCTTGCATGGTTTCACATGGCATTGGGTTTAGTATTTTGGTGTAAACTAGGGTAGGTAATGTCCTGGGGCTCATTACGAGGTTAACACTTGTAGCTGGAATGAGTGAAAAGTTAGTTAATATACAGAAGCTAGCAAAGATATGGTTATTATTTTATTATTGGAAAGGGATCATTGGTTTAACTGTTAGTAAAGTGGTGCCTTTTGGTGCTCATATGACAGTACTTTTGGGGTTGCTGATAGGGATCCTGTTGGGTTTAGAGAAGATGGGTACATTAAATGATGTTTGGCTGAATCACCCCTCCCCTTTTGTATGGATGGTTAAGTTGCTGAAATTCTGGTAGGAGAGAGGAGGAACAGCCTGGTCAGGCTGGTGGATGGAAAAAAGGGACAGGTTTGCCCTCTTCTGTTCCCCCTTTGGTGTTGGATGTTCCTTTCAATGAGTTGAGAAAAGAAAGTGAGTAGTTGGAGGCTGCTTGATAAATAAATAAGCAAGCGGAGGTAAGGATGCTGCTTATTTGTTTGGAGGTGTAATTCAATAAATGGTATATGAAGTGAGTTCTTGGACACTGCTTCATAAGTAAAGTAAGTGAGTGGAGGTATAGACACTGCGTACTGGGTCAGGATGAGTAAGGTCATGCTGTCCTGACTTAACATGGTTGGATGTATCATTCAGTAAATGGTAAATGAAGTGAGTGGTGGGATGCTGCTTCATAAGTAAAGTAAGTGAGAGGCGGTATGGATGCTGCTTACTGGGACAGGATGAGTGGGGTCACACTGTCCTGATTAACATTGTATGGATGTTTATGCTGTGATTAAAATCAGCTATACTATATTCAGTTGTAATTAATAAATGCTGGTTATCAAAGCTATGTTATGGAAGTTTAATAAAGGTCATCAAACATCATTCAGTGTGATGTGGTTATTGAAGGGGACCGGAACAATGATTCTTTAAGAATAAGAAGGTGCAATATATATATATATATATATATATATATATATATATATATATATATATATAAAATTATTTATTTATTTTTTATTTATATAAGACTAGAAAACTAGTCAGGAGAATTCAAGAACTAACATTGTGTTGCATTTCTTAAAGACAATACGGCAAAGCATGATCTACTTTTGGTTATAGGCATGCATAGAACAAACTTCTTGTGATGTGAACATAACAGCATAACATTAGTAAAATTAAATATCACTAAAAGGAAAAAGAGTGGCAGATGCCTTACACAGTGTCTTCTATGAGCACAGAATAAGCTTCTTTTTTGAAACAGAAGGAATCATCTGTTAACTTCATTCAAAACTAGTCTTATATGTATGTATGTGTATGTAGGGGTTCCATAAATCTGTTCTAATTTTAAAGTTTTTGTTTTCAGTTAGTTTAAATACATTTGGTCTAAATTCATTTTGTCTAATTGCATGTGGTGTAATTTTGGATTTTAATCATTACATCAATATTCATTTTATAGAGTAATATATTGTTGACCATGTACATTTAATTTTAAGATATTAGCATAAGTGAATGTTGGTTTAGACTCGCACAGTTACAGGTATTCTGAAACATGGGTGCTGTTTGCAAGATGTGACACAGTGAGTTATGGGAGTTTTCTGTTTTCTTCATTTTTGTGGTATCTTGGAGTTGGAGTATATAATCAACAGAAAGTGTGTGTGGGGAGGGAGGCAGCCCCCACCTCCCATAAAAACAGTTCTCTTTTTTTTTTTTCTTTCCAATATTTTTTTTGCTTTATGTTTGTTTCAATATTTTGAGGTTTAGATTAAATTGTGAGTTTAGATATATCTATCTAGACATGGACTAATTCTAAGACAGTATAGACTGTATATTTCTTTAACATCTTTGTGTGTTTCAATGTTCACTCGAATAATGCATGCAGCATTCCTTTCTGTAGCTCCTACGTACAAGTCCCACCTAATCACTAAAAATTAATAATGTGGACATAAACCTTAAAATCAAATAGCAGTGTAATGTGTAATAAATACAAAAACATGTATGTATGTTTTTGATAATGTTCACAACTGCGTTGTTGAGTTAAGAGAAGGCCATTCACTGAAGAGGACATTTCGTTGGTATGAAAAGTTCCCCACTGGAGGATAAGACATATGGTTTTGATGTAATCAAAATAGTATGGGTATGTCCTTTCACCATACAGATCTCATTGACCTGGCTGATAAATCACTTGTAGGAGACTTCAGAAAATGACAGTATACAGGGAAATATTTTAAGTTTGCATATGATTTAGTTCCAGATGGCTGTATGCCTGCTCTGACCCTAAACATGCAGATAGCTTGGACTGGACTTGTTAAAGTCTCTTTATTATTGTTGCACTATCTTCTTTAGCACGGTCAAAAATCAGACATAATAGGCAACAGGGAATATATGTTATATTTATATTGCCTTTTATTATCTTTGTACTGCATTCTGTTTCCATTCCATGTGCTGTTGAATGAAAACATTCTTCTTAGACCATGTTTTACCATGTTTGTAAGCATTAATGTTTATGCTGTCTGGTAGATTTTGTTTCTTTATACTGTCTAAGGTATAGTTTTGCAGCTAATTGTGGGATAATTTGGGTTATATAGGAGAAAAGTATTTGCCAGTATGATAAAGATTATACATTTGCAACAAAATAGTCATATTCTTCAGGTGGCATGGAGTTGGTGCAATAATCTATTACAAAATTGTAGTTTTTTTGTTATTTTTTCTTACTTAGGTCTACTTAATACTTACAGACCATTTCTAAAATCCTACACTTGAAAGACTGACTTATGAAAATGGATTTACCACATTCTTGCTAAATGACCAATCTATGTGGAAACAGTTGCAAGTAGGTATTTGTGGAAGGCAGGATAGGTTTTAAGCCATGTTTCTGGCACATACTCTGATGATCTCGAAGGCCAGATAAGTCTCTAGGCAGCTGAGTTTTTTTTTTTCTTTTTGTCAAGGTCACAGGTATTGATTTGTCCCACCTTCACCTTTGTACTATCTGTGGTGTTTATCTTGAAATATACATGGATCTGACCTTGCTTAAAAGGCATAGAGAGAGAGTCTAGTCAGTACATTTACTTATTTTTGGAGAGGTGTAGCCCTCCCCTACAGATTTGGTCTTGGTACCACATGTTTCCTTCAAGTGGAAAGACATTGATATCCTATGGACTGAAAAAACAGTCTAAACAAGTCAATGGCAATAAACGTTTTGCATATTTATGTGCAGCCTTCATTAAGAAAAGAATCTCATTAACTGCAAAGGATTTCCTAACCTTGGCAAGGGCATCTTCAAGCTCAGCCATCACCAAGTCACATAAATTCATCAGTACACTGGCATGCAGACTATCTTGGCTGTAAATCTCATCAGTTATTTTTATTAGAAATATTATTATGTAAAGTTTCTATAATACGTGGCACGTTCATAACAGAATCTGCTTCTACAAGTATGCCAGTATGATATGTCACTTTTTTGTATGATTCATAGTTAGATGTGAGTACATAAATGAACAATTGTTTCTCATTCTTTCTCTCTCTCGCATGATTAGTAGGGAATAATCTTGCTGGGACACATCCTTGCAACTTTTCCCCAATGTTTACAGTTTTTGCCAAGCAAATAGGTTGGAAAAGTGATTCACATTCAGATAAGCAGCACAACAGTTTTAGTAAAAGACATTGATGGGGATTAGGACCCAAGATAGGTCTAGATAAAAGTTGCCTGATGAAATCCTGCTGAGTGTACGCCATAGTAATAATAATAACAGGCTTCTCACTTCCCAGTAAAAGATTCTTTTCAGCGGTGCACTATTATTTAATGTAGTGATGTGTCTTAAGGCAAATATTTAAAATGTTTCTTGAGTTAAAGATGCTCTGTGACATAGTGATGTCATCAGATATTAAGTCTTACTATTTGAATCAGAAAACTGTGCAAAGTTTAAAGATATTGAAACATTTCTGGATTGTACTGTTAACATGTCTCCTAGCTGTATAATCTGTATTTACTGAAAGTATGAGATAAGTAAGAAAACCGAAAATTAATATACATCTCCTTTATGAAATGCAGCAGAGAACAAAAAGCAACTATATGCCAGTCCAGTGTCATATTTGAAGATATTAATGAATTAGTAGTTAAATAAATGCATCTACTTTACTTGTTCAGATATGCACTGCAATATTGGGTGTGAGACTGAGAAGGCCTTGAGGATACCTACTGCAGAGCTTGTAGCAAAATATCTATGAGAAAGTTTCTAAGAACTATAAGTAAACATTTCATATATCTCTGCAAACTGTTTTTGCATAGCATTTACATCTCTCATCCTTTCAGTGCAAGAAATCTGGACTAAGCCAAAAATAATGGGGGGTGAGCAAAAACCCCCAAAACAGGGACAGATTTTGAATATTGCTCCTATAAACTTACGAAAATTGCTAGAAGAACAGGTTTTGTGTTATTATATATTTTCTGAATGATATGAAGTCTGTAACTCAAATATTTGTCATTATTTAGTAACTTCAATCCTGAATGATTTGCCAAAAGACCGCAATTTTTTTAAGGAACAGACTAAAAATATGAGGCAAAATGTAGACATTCTGCAAAAATCAGGACAGTTGAGAGGTATGATAGCATCCTAGCTAGCCAACAAGTGTAATTTCAAAGTGCTCAGCAGAGGTAATTTTTTTTATGACCTGAAACTCAACATTGCACTCGGAGGTTTTTAGCAGACTTGAGAAAACGTATTAAATAAGCTCCAGAACCACACAAATTTTTATTAAGAAAATAGCATATGTGTTCACATTACAAATATTTAATCAGATATATAAAAGCAAGTCAACTGAACATCAGAGTTTACATAGCAATAACACGATTAGACCATCTAATCATTACAATGCACTTTTAAAGACACATTCCACAATAATTTCATTAGACTACAAGTTTTGCAAAACATGGACATAAAATGCTATCACAATTGACATTTTACAATAGACTGTTTCTTCCACTGCATGGTTTAATACTAGCAACAGTGTTTAAACCAGGCATTTTATTAGTATATCTATACACAGCATAAAGCAGTGCTCTGTGAGAGTTTTAGTGTTATGCCTCGGATATGCATTGCAGTGCCAGCACATTATTAAAGATAAAAATACTAGTTCTTAAGACTGTGTCAGGTAATGTACAAATAGTCTTAGTCTTCCTGATGGGAAAGTTACTGTGCTGGCATAAGCATTAGGTTTCATAAAGAATCTGTCTCTGACGTTCATTGTAGAAAACATTTTTATTCAGGGTCCTGTGACCAGTCTAGTCATAAAAACACCTTAGAAAGCAAGGCTTAAAGAAGTGTTCAAGGTAGAGTAACATTGGTTCAGTCATCCACCCATTACCCAATACAATTGATCTCACTCGGGATTTCTCAATTTCTTGTGGATCTTTGGGAGTCCATATAAAAAGGATATTGTTGAAAATGCCACATATAAGAAATCGGGTCTATATGACTTGGTCGACAGTTCATATGATCGACTGTTTATTTGGTCGACAGTTCATTTGATCGACAAGCATTTTAGGTGGGGGGCTTCACCCCCCACACCCCCCAATGTGGGGGGCTGTGCTCCCCACACCCCCCCCTAACTATATATATCAACTCCAGGGTCACACAACATTGGGGAAAGGGGAAAATGCTTGTCGATCAAATGAACTGTCGACCAAATAAACAGTTGATCATATGAACTGTCGACCAAGTCATATAGACCCAAGAAATCACATACTTCTGGTGGGAGGTTAACAGACACTTGCAGTTTTCTAGAGGGAATGTTTGACTCTCTGAACAAGTTTATCAGCTTATAGCCTATAGATTTCTCTGGAGATTGTGACATCTATTAACAGTTCTAAAACAGCACTTATAAAATCCACTTTATTCACCATTGCTTATCTGGGTACATCTCTTGTATTACAATGCTCATGTCAGATTTTAGGCTGTCCAATGCCATACACTCTACATGTGATATGTTATAAAAGCTTAAAGCTTTAATGCTCTTATACAGTTTTTGTATCTATGCTACATAAGAAAAACAGATATATGAATAGACATACAGTTCATATACTTGTTATTCGCATAAAGTATAAAAGGTGGAAATAATAGAATGGCTAGGAGGCCCAGATACAGAAGTTATTTTTAACCATGGGGTAGCCATTTCATTAGAAGTTAGGAAAAAGTAAATCCAGTGTTAAATATCTGGAAAAAACTCTTAACCCAGATAAATTATCAGTCAGGTTACTGTCTTGGGCTGACACAAATATCAGCCCTTTATTCAGTACAGAAACATCAGCTGGGCACAGTTCATAACCTGATATATTAACAACTAAGTCATATTGGGCTACCTGGTTTATCTGCAATGACTTCTGGTCATGGGACCTTCAGTGCCTTGAAATGATTATGAGATTGATGGAAAATCCTCACGGGATGCAAGGGCCCCCATGTTCACTCAGGTTACAGCTAAGGTAACCAGCTTAGTTGGTAGTTTTTGGCTCTCAGTCAAACATGGGTTTCCAGTTCTTGGATGCGTTTAGTTGGTAGCTGCAGTTCAAAAATGTTTGTGGCAGTCATTCCATCAGCAGCATTACCTTGTACAGATGCAGCAGCTTGCATTTAATATAGCAACCTAGAACTAATAGTAGGCAAGAGCTCACAGGTACCATAAGATACCATGCCTAGCCGTATGCATTGTTAGGAAGGCAATCAGAAGTGCTTGCCAACCTTGTTGAACACTTTGTGCTGTTTATGTCCCAAACTGAGCAGTGGCTCACATGACAAGTCTGATGTAAACTTGTTTCTACAAATCATCTAGACTAGCCTTAAAGGTAGCATCACAGTACTTTGTCTGACCTGTACTGGCATCATATTCTATAGGCCGTGTTAGGAACATGTCCCTCCAGTGAGTCTTGTTTATGTTTTGGTGTAAATTTAGGCCTCTAGTGCAGGTGTTTGTAGAGACACTGGTTTTTAAAAATATAGGTCAAATAGGATTGGGACAAGCTAGATAGATGTCACCTCGGAGCTCCGGATATGAGAAGATGTGTCCTTTCTTAAAGCTTGTACTATCTCTCTGCAGCTTCTGATATTTAGTCAGTATCAAACATTGTCCAAATCAGTTAATCTGATCCAACATAAAGTTATATCACGTACTGTAAGTTGGAAAATATATAACTCAGTTTTTTTGTTTTCAAGAGCATTAATCTCAACTAGCATGACACTTTCAACATTAGAGAAGAAATACCCATTTAATTTTCAAAACTCAAAACACAATTTCATTTTCTGCCATTGTTGAGAAGCTCTGAATGCATATTGCCACATACAGGCATCTTTCAAATATGCATACCCAAAAGTACATTTTCTGAGTGAAGATTTATTTATTTTACATTTGTTGACCGGGCTAGTCTAACTGGATTTATTTCCATTTTCAGTAGAGGCCTGGGAGAAAAGCTCCAAATGTTTACAATGTTAAAAATTTTAAAATAAACATTACAAATTTTGAGAGCAAGTAGATCACAATTGTTACATAAATAATGAAGATTTGCAAAAAAAAAATTTCAACATATACAAGTCAACAAGATATGCCTGGAAACCCAGCTTCTACCACTAGAGCTTTTTATTTTGCTGACTATCTGGTGTACAAGGCTAATATCATGTATCAAATCTATACTGGTGTCAGTTTTTAGGAACCACTGTTTTGTTCTAACAACATAAAGTTTTGCTGTACAGTTAGTAACTGCTGAAAATCACCAAGTGACCTTGCAGTTTTAGAGAGATGGCAAACGTCTTGGGAAGTCAATGTACAGCAAACGCAGTAACTCTGCTTCTGTTAATCTCCAGTCAAGGTGCAGCAATTTTCATGAGGTAAATGGGTTAATATGCCTTTGATTATATGTAAAAAAACACTATCCATTTATTTACCTAGAACTCTTTTAACAGCAGTACCACCAAGTGTCTGTGTAATGTCAGGTTGATGGGGACAAGGGAAGGTTTAGTGAGAAAAAGCTGTGTGCTAAACCACATGGTGACTAAATGTAGCATGCCACCCAAACTATTCATATATGCTGTGCTCAGTGTCTTTCTGAATACTGATTAAGTAGTTAGCATAAGTCTAGGGCTTTTGAATTCTATTTTGTATGGAAGATGTGCTAATTGATGTTATTTTATGTGTATTATTTATGACTTGTTAAAAGGGGCAATGCACTAATCACCTTGGGACATATTTCAGATGTGCGGCACTTGTTCAAACAAAATACATTTTACTGTGTTCTCATGCAACATAACATGTAAGGTTACAGTACAGTATGTTCTGTTATAGAGATGTAGTTCTGTGACCGACAATAGAGACTGCATTGCATTAAAACATGTATAAAATATTTAGACATCCAATGGCTATACAAGGATAAGTCATTAGAAGTTAAGACGAGATCTTGTATGTGTTGGTAGTACTACAGTGGGAAGTGAGTGTGATCATAAACACAAGGCAGCCATGCGTTTAAAGGCAGGACAAAAAGGATAAGGGATAGATTGTTTTTGGAGATAGTTAAATAGAAGTGCATGCCTGGGGTAAGCATATTCAGTTTCAGTGTTTAAAGAACTTCTGAACTCTGCACAGCACAGGTAGACAGGGGATTGCATACTTTGGGTGCTTTGTAGGAGCAGGGGTGGTTGTTCTGGGTAAGTCAGCTACACTGCCTTTTGTTAAATTAAAGCAGGGGATCTTAGCTCAATGGAAGTGAGGAATTATTTTATTGACCAATGAAAGCCATGCATTTATTATCCTTTGGTGACATATGCAGGTATGAGAGTAACACTTTCCTTGCTGGAGAACAATCTCACTTCAGTGTGGAAATAGCAGTGATGGTCATAGCATGGGGTTATAGCATGAGGCTGGGGTAATTAAAAGGTCAGATATAAATGGCATTGATATGTATAGTAGATGGATGTTTTGTAGGATAAAACTAGGGAGGCTATTTGGAAAGAAACATAATTTTATAATGTTCAGGTAAGTCTCACAATGGTGTTAATGTAATGCAGCACAACACAGACTGAGTATACGTGGCTGCTTTCTCATCACGTTCATGCTGGGGATGCTGCTGTATAATGAATCTTTACAGCCACAAAACATGAGATTACCTGTGGAGAGCAGCTGCAGTCTGCAGGTAGCACTCCTGAGATTGCACATGTTTACAGTACCATCAGAGTATCCCATAGCTGCTAACTGAGCAAAGCTGGGAGCCCATACGGGGACAGCACAGCTAAGGGCCAGCATGATTTTATTATACAACTGTGTAGGAAATGCCGAGATAGGACACTCAGACATAAAGAACAATAATGGTAAGGGAAGACTGGAGTGAGGGTGGGGAAAGAAGAGTTTACATTTTGGAGGAGATGTGCATTTTTTTTGGTTTGCTGATAGAAAAGGAGGATTTCATGTGAAAGTTATAGGTAGGAAGGAGGGTATAGGGGGAAAGATAAACATTAAGTGCTCACAAAGACAGACAGGGGAGGTAGTGACACATAAGAGGTAAAGGGAAGAAAGCTTGTGATTGGGAGGAATGGACTAAAACCAGAGAATGGGATGAGTCATAAAAAGGTAGCCAATATAATGATGGGGGATTAGGAAAAAGTAAGTAAATCCTGCCAAGGCAGCACAAATGTGAACACATCCAGATGTCAAACACCTCAGAAGTTGACATTATGGATGGGTTTCATCTTTTGCTTCTGGATATTTTCAGATGTGTAGCTGCCAAGGGAGCCCGCAGGATTTTTTGCAGGGGGGTGCAAACCCAGAGCCCCACCCACATAGCTCTCCCCGCCCCCCTGCCAACAGCCCCGCCCACATCCACCCACCCAAGCCCCGCCCACACAGCCATTCCAGTGTCCCATTACTTGGCTATTTCTCCCCATTTGCCGTAGACACTGTTCAAATCTGTGTGCATACTGTTTTATGCTTTAGTTCTACAATGATTACAGGCAGTTGGATTTAATTTACAACTTTTATTTCAAACATTATAGCCCAAACACTGAGACATTTACTAAACCTAAACAAAGCAATAGTCTTACAATGAAAACAGACTTGGCAATAAAGCTTCTCTACTTTTGAAACTCACATTCAATGAAACAGCGTTGAAACCCACATTCAAAGAAAATGCATCTGGCCAGTGGCAGGTTATTTACCTTTGAACTGTTTTCAAGCAATAGGCTCCTTGAACACTGTTAGGGCAATGCAAAAGTTTTGATTTACCTGATTGTATTAATTATAATATATAATTGAATTATATCCCTTGTATTATACAGCAACACTTGTTTGAGTGTCTCTGCTGAAGTAAAAGTAATCTGAATAATTCCACATTAAAGATATATGAAACTAATGAAGATGTTGTTGCTAGAAAACAACTGTATATTTCAGTGTTTCATCTACAAATTCAGTGCCTGTTGCCGTCAAAGAATAAATTGCCTATGTTAAATTAAAAAAATGGTAAGCTGGTATATTGCAATAGAAAATGGATGGCAAGCTGAAAAACAGGTTCATAGTTTTTAGGCATCTCATCCAAAGGAGGACATCCTCAGGACTGCAGCATACAAATATACTTCCTGTAGGAATAGAACCTCAAGCCTCTACATTAAGATACAAGTATTCTACTTGTGGTGCTACTAACATAGATTTAAAACTTTATACCACAATAGAGATACCACTTGCTAAACAAAACAGTTGCAAATTGTAAATAGACTTGGCATGAGCAGCAGTAAACTTCGCTTCCCTTAAAACTCAGTTCCTTGAAAATGCACTTGAAAATAAATTCCACCTGCTAACTCTAACTTGGGCATTTCACTTTCTCTCTCCCTCACAAACATACCATACCCCTCAAGACCTCAACCTTAGTGCAAGAAATCTGGACAAAGCCTAAAATAAATAGGGACAGATTATAAATATGGCTCTAATAAACTTAGAAAATTGCAAGAGTAACAGGATTTGTGTTAGTATGCATTTTTCTAAATGATATGACATCTAAAACTGAAATGTCTCATTATTTAGCAACTTCAATCCTTTTTAGGAGGAATATGGGGCAAAAATCTGGACATTCTGCAAAAACCTGGACAGCTGAGGGGTATGCTACCTCTCACACACACACACACACACACACACACACACACACACACACACACACACACACACACAAAATAATTCTGGTCAGACTTGAATTAGTTCTGGGAAGGTTGCACTGAATGGCACCGTGCTTGATCTGAAGTGGGTGAAATCCTGGTAGCCAGTGATAATAACTGATCTGCAGCTCAGCAATGTGGAGCATTAAAGCATTTTTAGCAGAGCATTGTTTCATCACTACCTATTGTGTTTGCACATAAGCTGTAGTTATTTCAAACATTTGCCATTTTTGATTACTACAGAGTACATTTACCCACCAGAGCTATTGTGTTTTGACTTCAGTGTGGAGCTTACCTAGTTGTGTAAGGTAGCAATGCTTATTTACCATATACCATTAAAGCCACCCAACTAAGTGTACTAACACACAGACACTGCTATAAGACACTGGTCTCCAATAAAATGTAATGAGCTTCTGAAAATACTGTGATCCTGTCCTTTTATTACAAATACTGTCATATGCATTTCAATACCCAAGGCTTACACATTATCTAATTATGTAAATATTCTCTGCATGGCAACAACGAAAAGGCTTTCAATGCTGGTAATTCTTTAACAATATGCTTACTAAAGCTTACTTGCATCTTACAATCTCCGACAAGCTTACCTGATGTTCATTAAACCATGGCTACTTAAACAGAGCAACAGGGCACTGTGACAGCATGCAGTTCCTGAATAATAAGAAGCATAAATCAACAGTATAAAAATCTGATAGAAAACCAGAACATTCTGCAAAATCAAGGAGAGATGAAAAGCCATGGTTGTATTTGTGATCTACCTTGGATGGGGGGATGCTCTGCACACTTACACTGCATAACTGCTCCTTGCCTTCCTTGGACACATCCAGAGCCACTACAATGGAGGGTGGGATGCAATAAGTATGTCATAATTTGAAATGTCTCTGGCTGACAGTGATGGCTGTAACACTCATACCTCTCAACTTCAGAGCAAGAAATCTGGACAAAGCCATACACAGAACTAGAAGTGGGACACAGGCCCAAAAATAAGGCCAATTTTTAAATATTGCTCTTATTAACTTACATAATAGAACAGTAGTAGATCTTGCATTAGTACAAATTTTCTGAAGGGTATAAAATCTGAAACTCAAATGTCTGCCATTATTTTCTAACTTCAATCTTTAATGACTTGCCACTAATTTTCCAGAAAACCACAAGTTTATGAAAAATGGACCAAAATGTGATGCAAAAATACCTGTCAAAAAAGGGACACCTTTTAGTATTAACATTGTTAACTTGAGCAGCTAACAAAATAAGAGCATCTACATGCATTTCTGAAATAAAAGTAATCTATAACTCTGATCATTAATTATATACAATTGTAAACCCTCCACATTTTCTTCCAAAATTGCCATTTTGGAGGAGGGATTATTAGGGGAGAGCAACATTTTGAGCCAAAATTGGGGACAATTGAGAGGTTTGGATATTCCTAATCTACAGTGATTTGCACGTACCTCTCAACCTCTTAATGCAGGAAATCTGGACAAGGCCAAATATATTGGGGGAACATACAAACACTACTAAAAATTGCTCTTGTATAAACTTAAGACAGTCTTGCATTAGCATGCATTTTTCTGAAGGTTATGACGTCTGAAACTATGTGTCATTTAGTGACTTCATTCCTAAATGATTTGCTAGAAAACCACAAATTTTATGAGGAACAAACCAAAAATAAGAAGCAAATATCTATTCATTCTGCAAAGATATGGACAACTGAGAGGTATAGTTCAATCGGGGCTGTCTGAGTTTGCTACCCCCCACTCACAAAATCATGGTCGAATGGAGCCTCCCCCTGCAGCCATTCCAATGTCCCATTCCTTGGTTATTTTGCCCCATTTACCATAAACACTGTAATGTGCATACTGCTTTACTTCTGCGATGATTTAGGATTTCATTTGAAAGTTTTATTTTGCATTTTACAGCACAAACCCTAATACATATCTGTTACACAAACCCTAATACATATCTGTTAAACAAAGCAATGCAGTCTCACAATGAAAATAGACTAACATTAAAACTTCTCTGCCCTTGAAACTCACATGCATTGAAACAGCATTGAAACCCACATTCAAAGAAAATACATTTTGCCAGTGGCAGATAAATATTAACTCTGGGCTGTCTTCAAAATCATAGGCCCCTCGAACATAACACACACATGCTCTTTGATACACCTTCCCGACTGTATTACATTATATTCCTTGTACAATACAGTACAGTTGTTAGAGGGCATTTTAAAATTATTGTTTTGAACATTTTTCCAGTAAACAATGAAACAAAACGCATACATCACTGACAAAACTGCCCAATTCAGAACATTTCCATCATAAAAAGTCTACTTAACCTTCTATAGTCCACCAGTATCAGTAAAAAATATGCACAATCTCAAGTAGTAAAATCCACATTAAAGAAATTTGTAACTAATAAAGAGGTTGCTGCTTTATATGTCATTGTTTAATCTACAAATAGAATAAATTGCCTTTGTTGCATGCAATAAAAAAATGATAAGCTAGTAATACAGCAATAGGGACTGGATAGCAAACTGATAACAGGTTCATAGTTACTAGGTATCTTTAACAAA
Organism: Protopterus annectens; assembly: GCF_019279795.1. Classification (NCBI taxonomy): domain Eukaryota; kingdom Metazoa; phylum Chordata; order Ceratodontiformes; family Protopteridae; genus Protopterus; species Protopterus annectens. Next base: position 866,392,393 of record NC_056727.1, on the reverse strand, counting down.
AGGACTGCAGCATCCACCCCCTTTACAACACAGTACAGTATCAGCAATGCTTCTACCTACTGTGGGAGTAGAACCCACAGCCTTCAGCATCAAAAGCAAGGACACTATCTGTTGTGCTATTAACAATGCAAGCAGACTAAACATAAGCAGCACTAAACTTTTGTTTCCCTGCAGCTCTCAGCTCATAAAATCTACTCGACACTCAGCTGTATCTCTGAACTTTGCAGCACAAGAAATCTGGAAAAAGCCAAAATTTATTGGGGGGGGGGGACAAAAACCAGGGACACATTTTAAACATTGCTTGTATAATGTTGGAAAGTTGCTAGAATAAAATGTTGCGTTACCACCATACATTTCACTGCCACGTCTTGAACCCAGGGGACCCTGTGCAAAACAGTCAGAGCAACATACGACTATGCCAAATCAGCTGTTTTGTGAAAGAGGAAGACTGAAACTTAAATGGCTACCATTTAGTGAATTCAGTTCTCACCATAGCACAGCTGTCAACCTCTTAGCACAAAATACCTGAACAAAGTCAATAATGGGTGAATACAGCCCCCAAACATTCAGTGAATTCAGTTCTCGCCATAGCTCTCAACCTCTTAGCAAAAACACCTGGACAAAGCCAGTAATGGGGGAATATAGCCCCCAAACATATTCAGTGAATTCAGTTCTTACCGTAGCTCTCAACCTTAGCACTAAACCTGGATGAAGCCAATAAATACCTGAACAAAGTCAATACTGGGTGAATACAGCCCACAAACATATTCAGTGAATTCAGTTCTTACCATAGCTGTCAACCTTAGCACAAAACCTGGATGAAGCTAATAATGGGGGGGGGGGGAATACAGTCCCAAAGACAGGGATACATTTCAAATATCCATCTTGTACACTTAAAAAATTGCTAGAATAAAAGCTTTTGTTACCATGCACTTTCTGAAGAATATGAAGTCTGATATTGAAATGAGTGCCCATTTTTTTTTAACATTTGTTAACCAGGAAAGTCTGACTTGGAAAATAAGCTAATTTTTAGCAGAGGCCCAGAGAGAAACACTCCAGACAGCCAAGAATCAAACGAGAGAACATGTAGCTGTCAGGCAACAAGGACACAAATACAGAAACCACAGATTTTATGAGGAACAGAAAAAGTATGTGGGAAAAACCTGCAACATTTTTACAAATGGTGGTGGGGTAGGGAATTCAGGCTCTTGCCGTTTGGGCCCAAGGTACAGGGTTCAAGCCTTATTCTCTACCCACCACCATGTAACTCCTAGGGCATTTTACACACACACACATATCCTTCTTCCTTGTGCCCCTTGAATGCCAGTATCGAAGACAACAGGGTGTCTTTCTGGTGTGTTAGCTTAACTGACATCACATTGGGTTGTCTTGCAATTTTTTTATTTCACTAGTGCAGCCAAACTTGCTGTTTAAATTCCAGTGCAGTAGATGTGGCAGGAATCTCTCCTTGAACTGTGATCCTCTGACCACTCATAGCTCATACTGATGTGCATTTTGTTCCTAAAACCAACCAACAGAGCACTTGGCAGCAGTGCATTGATTTTATTATTTTTTTCTGTCATTTAGGTTTACTTATTCTTTAGCTAGTATAATAAGAGAGGGACTAACCACACGTGTGTTTTAGTATTTAGTATCCTGATACCAGTAGGTCTACGCATGTTAATTGGCTGCATTTAGTCTGACTTTTGTTTTGAGACTCTAAACATAATGTAGCCACTGCTACTAATAAAGCTGTAAGTAATGTGAGTAGGGAAAAAAATCTTGCCACTTTTCACAAGAGATAGAGAAATGAAAAATCCAGTGACTGCAGATACAACTGAATACACATATCAGCTAAGCTAAAATAAGTGCATCTGTTGCAGTCTCTTGTACCAACTGGCAGGGCTTGTTAATTTGAAAGTCTAGACTAGTAAAACATGTGTCATCATTAGGTTAAGTGTAGGCATGCCAATTTCATCCCCTAATTGTGGGAGTAGAGGTGCATAAAGGAGTTTATTTTTGAAAGGGCTAAAGGTTTCTGAAAGATCAGAACATGCAGTAAGCTGCATTTAAATATGATTCTGAGCAAGAATGACAAGAAAGGTTTGTTGAAGAGCTTGAAATATTTGCTTGGATCATCCTCTGTTAATACACTTCTATGTGCTGGCAGATGATAGGCAAACACAGCAAAAGCATAATGCCAGACCTGATTCATTATCATCCTTGAAAGCACAAGCTCCGTTTTCTAGCAGGAAAGTGGCACACACACACACACACACACACACACACACACACACACACACACACACACACACACACAAACCCACACAAACACACACACCTTACTAAAGCTGCCCGTTTCAGTTCCCGCTCCACTAAAGCGTCCCATCTTCCGTCCGTTTCGGTTCCCGCTCGCAAGGGTCCCATCTTCCGTCCGTTTCGGTTCCCGCTCACTTGTAAGGGCCCCATCTTCAGTACGGTCCTCTAAACTGTCTGTTTCAGCTCCCGCGCGATGATCCTCTAAACTGTTCCCGCTCGCAAACGCCGCGCAATGATGTCAGCACGCCTGCAACTGGACTTCTTAAAGAAGAACGCCTAAAAAAAAAAAAAAAAAAAAAAAACGTTTTTTTTAAATCAAAGGATTGACTTGTCAGCGGATTCCAGGGGGGTGCAAGTGCACCCCCTTGCACCTGCCTGCGGGCGCCCTTGGTAGCTGCATGACTATACACATTGCAGGAGTAGGTAGTTAAGAATCCCAGTGTGGGCATCAAGCCAATGGTCCACCTCAGTCCTCACTAGCTGCTGCATCCCATATGGGGTGAGTCAGGAGGGTCATTCTTCTCCACTGTCTGATGAAAAGCGTATGCCATCCACTGGAGAAGTGCAAAGCTTCGCTTGTGCTTGCACTATTGTCGATTTTGCAGAAAAAGAAAATAAATGGAGAAAAACAAAACATTGCACATAATATAACAAAACACTTAAGTTATATGTGGTACAGTTTATTAACCTATTACATTAACTGGAGGGAAAACATACGGAATTGGGCCGATAGCCTAGTACCTACCTATGAACCTATATGTCAAGCAAAGTTCCTCATTAGCACTCTTCAAGAAAAATCTTGATGAGTGGATGGGAAATAAGAAATACCCCCCAGGGATCACTTCTGTGGCTCTGCTTGACAGGGACACAGGAAATTAACTTTCTTGGGTGGCATATGCCAGGGCACCTTGTTGGCTAGGCTTACTTAGGCCCTTGGGCCGATAGCCTAGTACCTACCTATGAACCTATAAGCAATGAAGAAATTAAATAAATGCATAAATTGATCTGCTCAGTGATATGTTCTACAATTTTATTACAATATTGTATCAATGGTGGCAACCCAATATACTTATCTACTATCTATAAAGCCTTTCAGATTGCCCCATTGTCTTCATTCTGCTGTGGTGCTGCATACTATAAAACAAACAGCAATGTGCCTGGAATATCCCTGAAAGCATGAGGCAATAACAGCTATAGGTGTTAAGTCTACTGTATAGTAATAATGGAAAAACAGATGGCTTACAATTGAAAAGGTGGATCTCCATCTATAACCCTTTCTTATAACTGATGGAGAAGACCTGGATAAGATTTACTCAGGTCAGCATATTGATGCCAGCACTGCTTTTAAGAGTGTGTAATGCTAGTGGCATCACCAACTGCATTGGCAAATTGGTGTCAGTCATCCGCTTTATAAAGGGCCTTTCATAGTCCCCATTGTGCTCTTTGTAGCAGGTATTAGAAAGGTTTGCACTCCCAACTGCATCTGACTGGAGTTTGCCGAGTCTGAGCCTGCTGAGACCTTCTCCACCTATCAGGTTAAGGTCAGGACCTAAAACATTAACTGGGGCACATGACCACCTGTTATGGACACTATGTTACTGGCACTGATGAGTATCAGGGTGGCTTGATGCCTATCACCAATAATGTGATGCACACAGTCAGTAGCATGATGCAATGTGGCACTAGAACAGCCAAACTCCAGGTTTGCACACACTCTTGTCACCTAAACTGCATGAATTTTTATTAAGGGCAGAGAAGTAGTGTAATACCTAGGCTCATAGGCATGATGCAAGGGGGAATTAGCACAGCTAAGCCCTACAACCCACTTCATAAATGGGCCACATAGTTCAGAATAGGGATGACAATGTATTACATCTTTCGTGTGATTCATAGTCAAGCACCCTAAATAATGCCATTAGTATAATCACAGTACTACAAGCCCAATTTTATTATGATAAAAACAGTCAATTTTTTGTGGAAGATTGTATTATAGGGAGCAATGTAAACATAAGAACAAAGTAGATAATAAACTGTACTGCCTTGTATGGGCAGCAAATATTATAAGTGTGAATGGACAGTCTCACAAACAGTGCAGTGTGCATGTGGTAACCCTGGATAGACCATGTTAGGAGATTGACAGTGTGTGGGGGTGCTCTGCCTGATGGCACTGGAGATAGGCAGAGGAGGTTGCATTCTTTTAGGGGTCAGCTTGACTAGATACAAGGAACTGGTTTGATGGGTTGCAGTATAGTGGGGAACCTCAACTGGACAGAGTACATGATATGGAGATGTGGGGTGTTCAACCTGAAATGGCACAAGAAACTGGTAAGATTTGCAGATGACTGCAAACTGGGAGCCATTATTGAATCCCCAAATTATGTGGATATTCTACAAAAGGGCCTTACAGAAACAGATGCTTGGTGCCAGAGCCATGGGATTAAGCTCAATGCCAAAAAATAAATAGTTATCCCCTTTGGGAAAAAACATGTACCCCTGAATTACCACATAGGTGGCAGTACACTAAACACTGAAAGTGTGATAACAGACTTAGGGACACAGGTGAAGAATGGACTCACCTTCGATAACCACATCACCACAACAGTCAGAAAATCCTTCTATGTGGCACACCTCATCACTAAGGGCTTTTCATCCAGAAAAAAGGAGGTCATTGTCCCACTGTATTCATTCCTCATTAGACCCATTATAGAATACAATGCTCTGTTTGGCATGTACAAGGCCACAGAAATACCTCAGTAAAAGAATCACAGGCCTAAAGCAGATGCCCTATGCTCACCATCTAAAAAAACTCCAGCTATACTCTGTGGCATATCGTTTACTCAGATGCGATCTCTGCTTAACATACAAGGCCACATCAAACCCAGAGCTGTTGGACATGCTACACTTAAAGAAATCCCAATCCCTCAGAGCCACACGTTCCAGGGATCTAAGCCTTGTCATCACAATGAACAAAACATGCTGTAGGGAGACTCCCCAGACTCTGGAATAGACTGTCCATACATATCAAGCAGAGCGCCTCTTTGGCCCTCTTCAAAAGGAACCTTGACAATTGCATGGGAGATTGGAAATTCACCCCAGAGATCACATCAGTCACCCTGTTAGAGAGGGGTCCAGGGAAATAAAATTGTGGGAAGAAATAGCCAGGGAATTGTTATGGCTAGGCTTGTATAGGCCCTAGGGCTTGATAGCCTAGTACCAACCTATGAATAAGACAGGTTGCATTTCTGTGGGAGGTTCATTCAGAGAGGGTGATACAGGCAGGTTTAGTCAGAATCCATCTTTGTAGGCCACCGCTCTGTCTCACATGCACATAGGTAACATAACATTCTACAGTGGGTGGTGGGCCTCCAGAACACCAGACAAAGACTGTGATATCACCACAAAAGTGTAAGACAGCAAGCATGGCTTAACCTAGTCATGATTGCCACACTATGGCACAGTGCCAGAACAGTTACTCTGTAGTAGTGCACAAGGTTGTGGCCACCAAAAGGGTAATGGGCAGTGTCTGGAAATAGTTGCTGGCTGGCGGACACTATCATGCATACATACACACATGTATAACACAGATGTGCATGTCCTGTCATAGGGTCAAAGGAATGGCATTTGCTGAAGAAGTTCACCAGAGTGTAGACAGAAGTGCTACTAAAGTCCATACCTACACATGGCATGCTTAGCCTTGAGAAGGGTAAAGTTAACAGGGGGCATCTGGGACCAGGTGTGACAAGGTCTGGTGCAGAACAATGGGTGGTCCAATTAGGACATTACAACTGGTAAATTGCAGAATCACCAGTATGTTACTGCATGGCAACTCCAGGGCAAAGGAAATTCGCAGAGACAAGTTAACCATTGAGGGTTTATCACCAGTACAGAGGCGTTTCATAGAGATGGAAAAAATCCTGATGGTCCTCACAGGAGAATGCTGGAGAACTTGTATACTTGTCAGAGTCTTGGATGAGTGTCTTTAAGAGATGTCACAAGATTACAGTGTCATTTGCAATGTAGGACATAGGCTTCACTTGTGAATTGTTTACTCAGACAAATTCATATGTGTTAATCTTATCTACGTACAAAAGGGTTGCAATAGTGATAACCCGCACCACAAGGCATGTATGTGCCCATTTGCTATGTATAGGATTGTCATGTTGAAGTTTATGTGCCATATGATGAAGGAAGTCACATATATGTACCAGCATTGCCACAAGTATGTTACTTATATGCATTCACATGTTCAACTGGGACAGGAATCAGTACAACTTATCAGCACATGCCTGATGTCAGTGGGTCACTCATGACTGATTATGATGGGTCCATGCATATGGCATAGTATGATGACACATGTTGACTGTCAGTAATGCTGACAACGGGGAGGTCACTTACATCACCCTTAGCTGAGGTAACTATAGAGGGCCATGATGAACCTCCAGCATTACCTGTGCTCAGTGAAGGTTATTGGCAACCCCACACAAGCTATTCAGTTGTCATCAGCATAGCTGGCCTCAAAAGGTTGCACTATATCTGAAATGCATACACCTAGCACAGGTGAGAGGTATGCAGGTGTCTTTAATCGAAATGGCTACAGAACTCTCCCAGAGTTTTCTAGTTACTCATGGTATTAATAAAAGGTTAATCAGAATAGAACATTTGTAGCTTAGCCTCAAGATCCCATTTTGTCAGTACTATACAATACAATGTAACTACTACCAAATTTCTTTTCCTTTCAATGAGAGTTTGAAGAGTTACATCACGGCTGAATTTACAGTCACCCAACCATTCATCCAAGTTATGTTTGTAGAGGATCATGGAGCTACTTTGCTTTACACTTAAAGGAAGTGGATTCCAATGAAGAGGGATTCTTTGATAGAAGTAGCTATCTTAGCAGCAGGTCTTGTTTAAGTTGCAGTGGAAATGTATTTCCTTTAAGTATGCGATTAAGATGTTGTTTTGCAAGTATTAGGACGTTGCCTAGAACTGGATCCTTATAGAGTTTGTAGACAAGACAAATATTCCCCCTCAAAAGTCTAAAAGAAACAGAGAAGAGTGAAAACACTTTAAGTTCATCTGTATAGAGCATCAAAGACATGCCCTTGATCTTTTTTGGAAAACAATGCCACAAACATTCATACTGAGTCATATATTTAGGCAACTACATGCCCAAAGGGGTATTGTATTTGAATATGGAGCTAATAATGTAGGAGCAAAGAGAGATAATAGCTTCACTTGGCACAGATGCTATATCCCTGATAATCAATCTGTTTAGATAGAAGAATTTTGTAACAGCCGATACATGGTGGTTAAAGGATAATTCATTGTCAAGGAAACTTTCCACATCTCTAATATCTGTGCAAGGTTTCAAAGAGATGTCATCTCTGTGGTGGGTGCATAGGTGCTGATATTTCCCAAGGCACACAATACTATATTTCTTGCATTCAGCTTAAGGCCATGTCCCCAGCACCTTTTATTTGTACCTGGTAGGCCATCTTGGAGAATTTGGAAGTTAACTAAAGAGTTTATGATAGCTCCAAGTTTGCAGTCTTCCACAAACTTGGTAAGCTACAGGGCCTTGATATCAGACTTGACAACAGGTAAGTAAATGCTAAAGAGTAATGGCCAAAAAACCTGTACCTGAAGGATGCTACTACTAATGACCTTTTTTTTTACTTTTTTGTATCCTTTGTACAGCATTCTACCAGCCCAGTTCAGAATGTCCACACAAGGCTTGCCAGCTAGTCTCCTCTCCTTCCTTCCTTGAATGACTCCAGTATTACTGTGACCAGTCCTGGATCCTAAAGGCATCCTTCAGGCTTGGTCATCTTTGCATCCATTGAGGGGGCTTTCTTTGTATGCCTCACCCCTTCCCCATTCCTTCATGGTGATGTGTTTACATGGTAGGCTTGGACATGCAATGGGGATGTTGTGGCACAGCACCCCACCTCCATGGCCACTCAGCCAGGTCCTCCCTTGCCTCTTATTTGGACCATGGCTCTTCCCAGCAATGTCAACAGTCTCCACCAAGGATCATCACAGGAGACAACCAAGTCACTGTCCTCCCCAGGAATAAGCACTCCAGTTCCTCCCTTATCCTCCATCAGTATCTCAAGCATTAATTGAACCCAGGTCACCTTGGTTGTAGTCAGGGTCATACCTCCCAACTATCCAGATTTTTGCAGAATGTCCATATTTATGTCTCATATTTTTGGTCTGTTCTTCATAAAATTTGTGATTTTCTGGCACATTACTAATGATTGCTGTCAATAAATAATGACATTCATTTGCAGTTCAGGGTTCACATCATATAGGGAATGTATACAGTGTAACATAAAACCTGTTATTCTAGCAACTTTCTAAGTTTATCAGAATAATATTTGAAATATGTCGCTATTTGGGGGTATTAACCCCCCACATGATTTTAGGCTTTGCCCAGATTTCTTATGCTAACAGGCTGAAAGGTATGGTCAGGGTCTATTCCTCTACACCACTGGAGCAGCAGTAATGACTTGCACTAGCAGGCTGCATTCTGGCAGTAAACCAGTTTCCTATCTAGTGGGTTACTTAAGGGTTTACATTTAGTTTGCTTAGCTTGTTGATAATGCCAGTATGTGAGATGGTATCAGTGACCTTCACTAGATCAGGTTAAGTACTGTGTACCTATTGGTCTGTGTCTAATACTTTGGTGACTTGTTCAAAGAGGTCCACTAAGTCTTGAAGGCAAAGATCTACCTATAGTGACCTGAAACATTTTGGGTCAAGGGACAGCTAATGTCCTTGTTAATAAATTCTATAATAATGCTGTCCTCTGCCTAAAAGATAAGTCTGGTTAAGCTTTGTGGTCTATAGCTACTAGGGTCAGTCCTGGTCCACTTTGTGCAGTGAGATGAAAACAGCACTTCTACATATCACAGGTACAAATTCAGTAGAGACATTAATGATGAATAGGTTTAGTAGATAGTTTGTATGGCTGTGATTAATGTTGACAAGAAAGCAGCATAGCCCATAGTCCGGAGACATGTGACTAGTTTTTTTGCCTTGGAAAGTGCCCTCAGAACTTTATCTGAGGTGGGGTGGGCATGCTAATATGCAAAGGAACATTTGGGGGAGATAAGGATGCATAGTTTGAGCTAAATTTGTCAACTAACATTGGCTATGTCTTCTGAAGATGAGAATATGTTAAGGTTATATATTAGCTCAGTGTGATGCTGAGTATTGCTTCTAAGGATTCTTACTATCTTATAGATCTACAGCCCGGACATTCTTTTACTGTTGCCGCTATGGTACACATTGCCCAGTGTACTGGAAATGGAGCTGACAGGCTACAGAATTTCGAAACGGTTGGTAACAATCCATTTTTGATTATTTATGCTGGTTCCTCTGAAACTTAGCATTCTGATTCTAACATATAAAGAATCTGCAGTTTAAAGTTGAGTACTACATGAAATTACAATGGCAGAGGTTAAGTTTTAATGCATATCTACTGCTTGGTATTGTCCCTAAGGATCTTAGAATCACTAAGATGCCCACTTATGGGAATAATTATCGGGAGTTGCTCCATAAATGGCAAGAAATTAATCCACTGCTTAGTGCCAATTACATGCAGTTGATGAATGACTTTTTTTACAAAATATGAATCAGAGTTAGCTGCAGAGATTGAAATCCTGGAATATAAGTTACTGAATGCTTTTGAATTTTCAATGGTCTCAAAAGACTATGATGAAATGCTTGAGCATCCTGGAATATTTGAGGAGAGGCTTATTGCTACAAAAAAAATGTAAAATTCATTGGGATATGAATGCTTTAATAATAAAAATAGCTTCTCCTGGCCAAAAACTGCATATCCAATGACAGAATGGGGAACCGGTAAAGTTCATCAATTAGTGAATAGAGCGGAATTGAGCATACAATCTCTGCCCCCGACCTCTATGCCGGTGAAGCTGTCTATGAGTTGGATAGCTTCACAGATGTGTTTAGGCAAGCACTGGATACTGGACCAGTTACCGAAAAAGTAAATGCAGCTAATAATAATGTTCAGGGTTCCTCATCTGAAATGGGATCAGGTGTTTTGCCTAATTAGGGAGATGGAAGCACCAACGATGATCTTTTTTTGTTGCCAACTCATTTTCAGTTACAGCAGCCGATAGCGGTGAAAGAAAAAGCCAGGGGAAGAAGCAACAGTCGAAAGCAAATAAGACCCAAAGAAGAAGACGAACAGAGACTACAGAAACAAAACAACAAGGTAGGGTAAGAGATGATATTCAAAAAGATGAAGAAGTGACTGTAGGGTGTAAGAATGTACTTAATCAGATTATGCTCTGAGTCCATCCCAAATTCAATTGTTAAGCAAAGGGCTCTCATTTGTTCCATCTTCTGTTGGGGACTTCAATGAGTTACTAATACGACTGAGACTGTTTGCAAGAATTTTAGACTTGAAATTGTTGTATAAGAATAGTCCTGACTTTGATAGCTTAGTCTTCTAGTACTTTTATTCCTTGTAATAGTCCTAGAGTTAAAACATTTTTGAATATGTGTGAACAGGAAATGTACTAGACTTTTTTTAGTAAACAAAAAGGAGATAAATGTTATAACCTCACCAGTAATGAACATGCAGCATTGACCTCTCTTTGTTTAGATGATGGCATAATTATCAAGCCTGCGGATAAAGGTGGTATGATGGTAATAATGAATGCTAGTCAATATGATGGTTGGATGAATGAATTTTTGTCCGATGTTAATACCTTCTCTGAGGTTAATAAGAGCTTTGTGAACGTTAAAGTAAAAGTTAAAGGTTACTTGTATGACCTGTTAATAGAAGGTAGGATAGCACCAGAAATGTATAATATTTTTTATTTAGCCCATCCAAAAACTCCGTTTATATACAGACTTCCCAAAATTCATAAAAGCTTAGTGAAACCACCTATAAGACCCATAGTCTCTGGTAAGAGATGAGTCACTATAGTAATCTCTAAATATTTAGACAAGCAACTAGCTAGTTTCCTAAAGAATTGTAATAGTTATATTAAGGACACTCACAATTTTTTGCTGAGACCTAATGACTGGTCAAAAACTAATGCATGTGCTGATATTATTTTTGTAACCATGGACATTAAATCCCTGTTTACTGTTATTCCCAATGAGTATGGAATTGAAGTAATAAGATAATTTTTGAATATATACAGCCAATATGGTACCTCTATGGTTGAATTGTTATGTTCTATGTTGGATTGTATCCTGAATAATATTGTGTTTATGTTCAATAAGAAATTTTACCATCAGTGACTAGGTGCATCGCTGGGCACAATGGTCACAAATACCTATGCATATGCTCACCTTCTTCATAGACTACCTGCCCTCTTCGACAGACCTCTTGGTATCTGATGTCAAGTCATCTTATGATAGCATTAACTTTTTAGACATTATGGTATCTAAAAAAGATATTTCTCTTAATAGTGTGATTTACAGGAAAACCATACAAGCAGTAAGATATGTACATGCAGAGAGTACGCATCCTAGACATATTTTCAAAGGAGTTGTTAAAAGTCAATTTATGAGCGCAAGTAGACTGAGCACTGAGAATGGGATGTTTGTAAGGAAAATGGAAGGTATGGCACTGGACTTTAAACATAGAGGTTATAGTAATGTAATTATAGAAGAAACAAAAAGTTTAGTGAATGAGTTAAGAAAGGATGTGTCCAAACCATATTTATTGAAAGATGGTAGTAGCGTTTTGAATGATGTCAGTGGTGAAAATAATAACAGAGTCAGAACTAGCTATATGATGAAATATAATAGGCGCACTAAAATAATACAATGTGTTATTGAAAAGAATTGGACTATTCTAGCTTTGAGTCAGGAAGTTAATGAGATAGTAGGCACAAGACCTTGGTTTGTATATAAGAGGGAAAATAATTTGAAATGATACCAATGTTATAATGATGTTATCAAAGGGAATACAGATACCACTTTTAAGAATAAGAGGAAATGTGGAACTATCCCTTGTTATAATTGCATTCACTGTAAGGACATTAATCCAGATACATTTTTTAGGCACCCCATTAGGCAAGAAATGTTTGAGTTTAAGGCTTCAGCTGCATGTAATATGGAGAATGTAGTTTATTTTACGAACTGTGTTCAATCCCAATGTTTTTATATTGGAAAGAATAATAAAACATTAAAAGATATAATTAGTACACATATGTCCGATATCCATAGGAATGTTAGTACTAATGCTTTAGCAAAACATGTATCTAATTATGGGATGGAACTTAAATTTAAATTTAGAATTTTACAGACTATTCATTCTAGTGATAGTGGGGAGGGGCATAGTAAATAGAACAGAATTAAATGAGTATAAATGGATAAATTACTTCAGGGTAGATAGTTTACCAGGACATAATCGTAGCAACAGTATTCAACCTATTTTAAAATGCAAACATGATGTGATCTAATGAATATTTATTTTAATTTGTTATATATAATTTTCTTTGCTTTTTTTAATTTGTTATATATAATTTTCTTTGCTTTTTAAGTTGATTATTGATGTTAATTCGAAGTGTGAATTTACTGGCTGTTTCTAATATAAAAGGAAGGCATTGCTCTCATGTTCAGTAGATTGAAAAAGAGTTTTACTCAAAAGCTCTGTGTTGTTATGTGTTTTATTAAACATATATAATGCTGAACAGTGGACTTCAGTTGTTTATTCTTTTTATTGTTGATTTGTGGTACTTTGAAGGCCTTCAGCTGGCCAGGAGAGTTATTGGACTGCTTTTAAGGATTTTGATATAGTTAAGAAATACATCTTTTATATAGGTGGCAATTTTTAGTTCATACTTGTATTTGGAGGATTTGCGTTTTGAGTTAATTTTTTAAAGATAGAGGAATCTGGTAGTTAATTATGAAGAGTAAGCATCTTCCATTTATTGTATAGTTTGTTTATACTAGGATTCCACCAGTGGGATTTGTTCCTGAACTTAGCACTGTATTTGTGTCTAATGAAGACTGATGTCACAATGTAAACATTTAACTGAACAAACTGTCTAAACAAAGCAGTGCATATGAGACCTGATCATAGAGGGGAGAGAAGGTGATTAAATGTCATTAGAACATCACCTAGCTGTAATAGAATGGTCCTTGCATAAACTCTCAACTTAGGAAGTGTAGATCAGTATGTATATATGCCTTTAAGAAGCTTTCCATGGGCTTGCACAAGTGTATAAATACTGAGCATGTGCAAGCCTGACTGCCATTTTGTAGTAAGCTGTTGAGATGTAAGCATGCATGTCTGTGTAGTCTGTTAATCAGTTCATTTATATTCTGTACTGCTGCTGTCCATCCTGATGTGTTTCTATGTAATAAAGCATGTAAACGAACTACCCCGCCTGTTCGTCATCTATACTAGAGAGGGACGAGCGACATGGTGCCAGAATGGGATCCAGATTCTCCAGATTCAAGATTGAGAGGCATTCAGCTTAAATTCGAGGACTATGCAGGAGTGAATCATCCCTACTACACGTATAACTTGCAAAACAGGTCAGAAACAAATTTCCGGTATTAAAACTTTCTCAAATTATTTTTATTCGCAAAATATGAAACAAAGCATTCAGAACACTATAAACGAATTTCTAAGTAGCAGAAATATCCAAAACTGATACATATTAATAGAAATATTCAAAATAACTATGGAAAATGTTTGAAACAAAGTCTGAATTGCATAAAATGTATAAAATATGGGAACCGACCACATTTTTTCACTAAGCACTAATTTTTTGCGTTAATCAAAGCTATTTGAGTTACTTGAAGTGTATGAAGTGTTCGCATGTTTGTGTAGTATTACAGTACAGTACAGTTATTTTGCAAAATACAGCCATTTCAAATTAATCTTAATATTGCTCTTATAAACTCAGAAAGTTGCTAAAATAAAAGGGCATTGTTACCATGCATTCTAAAAAGTATGGAGTTTAACATTTAAATGACTGTCATTATTTAGTGCATTTCCTCAGTAATTTGGCATAAAATCCAAAAATTCACAAATTTTATGAGGAACAGACCAAGAATATTAGGAAAAAAATCTGGACTTTGTGCAAAAATCTGGACAGTTGAGAGGGATGAGCTAACGAACACCAGGGCCATTATAAGCCTAACCACATAACCCAACCCAATTGTGTCCCTAAGTATTATGGGAATTTATTAGAAGGGAGTGTGGAAGGATGTTTATAAAGGTTATTTGGGGGGAGTATGTTAGTTTGAGAATAGTTATTGTCTGCCTCTGTCTATCAAATTCATAGGGGCCAGACCTGGGGGTGAATTTACGATTTCCCATCCAATGGTCAAGGTTACGTTTAAATAAGTTAGGAATGGACTCTGCTTCACATGGATGGGGAGCCTGTTCCAGAGCATGGGGATCCTCTGAGAATCATATTTGGTTCACCATGGATGATGCCAGAGTATGAACTTAAAATTATTTTTTTTTAATAATTGGCTTAGTTTCTGGTGTCACTCCAAGGCGATCCAATGTCTGCCGCTATGGGAGGATATGGTCAATGGACCATGTTGCTTTGTCAAGTACAGGCTCTGCCTGTCCCCCCTAGGCTTTTGGCTAAAATGTTGTCCACCCCATTAGAGCCTTTTTCAGGCAATACCAAAAATTCAAAACTGCCAACATAGTGAAAAATTCTCCAAGCCTTAAAGTGTTACTGCTCAATATTAGGAGAGTAAATAAAAAACTCCACACTCTTCAAGCCCTCCTCAATCTGGAGAATATAGACATCTGTGCTGTGAATAAGAC
The DNA here is from genome assembly GCF_019279795.1 of Protopterus annectens. Lineage (NCBI taxonomy): Eukaryota > Metazoa > Chordata > Ceratodontiformes > Protopteridae > Protopterus > Protopterus annectens. Next base: position 866,377,284 of record NC_056727.1, on the reverse strand, counting down.
TTGGTTTAAAGCCATAGAAAATACTCCACCATTGCAGGAGTGAAGGGCCTGCCATGCATTTAGACAAACAACAGCACAGAATGGGGCCAAAGGTGGAGGTGTCTCGATCTGTGTTAGCAACAAACATACTTTCTGTTTGGTTAAACAGGATGACACCATGGAGCTTATCCAGATGCAAGTCACCATAGATAAGGTCCCTCACCATATCATGACTGACTGCAGGTCATCATCTTTGTCCCTAGATGCTTACAACTCTTACTAGAGGCATTCAGCATCCAGCCTAATTTCCTCTTCATTAGTGACTTTAACTACCTCCCTATAGATTGGGAAATATACATTGCCTCAAAGTCTCAGGCACAATGCTTCCTGGACTTTATTAACACAAACATCCAGGAACAGATAGTGTACACTTCAACGAGAGGATCAAATGTAGTGGATCTGGTACTAACCAACGTGAGAGCATTACACCCCCCTGTGTCATGTCCTCACTAGTAAGGTCAGATCACAAAGCTGTCTCATTTGAAATTAAATTCAACCAGGAAAACCAGCTAAACCAGTAACAGGAACAATTCTAAGGTAAACTACATCCTTACAAGTCACAGTTTCTCAAAATTCAAGGTTCCCAGTAACCCCTAGACTACAGCTGCCTATGTAGAATCATTCACAATGTCCCTATGCAAGCATGTGGATGGCTGCATAGAGACTGCCATACCTAACAAAAGTAAACCCAAAACAAACACTAAAAACAAACCCCACTGGTAAAATCCTGCCCTAAACAGGGTATATAATAAAAGCAGAAAATTCATGGCCAAAATCAGGAAGAGCAACTCTCTTAAAAACAAGTGCTCTTTTACAACCAAACATATTAAGATGTCTAAGTCCAACATGGCAAGGATAACCTCACAGGCTCAGGATAATCAAAAGGCCTTCTTCAGCTATGTCCAGAACCTTAAAAGTAACACACAGCAGTGTGCTGAGCTGGAGATGAATAGTACCACCTTCACTTAACAGGGTGACATAGCAAATCTACTGGCTGATAAATTCAGCTCAAACTTCACCCCCCACTACCCCCTCCCAGTTCCACCTAGTGAGATCCCTTCCAACATACTTACCCCAACTATTAGCAGGAACCAGGTGCTGTCACCACTCAGTAAAGCCAAAATCACCAGCTTTGTGGGTCTAGGCAACATCCCCAGTTGCATTCTGAACAGTCTAAAATATGACCTATCAGGACAACTTGAGTTACTCTGCAATTACAGACTCAAAACAGATTACATTCCAAGTGATTGCAGGACTGGGACAGTCACTCCCTGCACAAGGACAAATCATCAACTGACCCAGGGGAACTACAGAACAATCCGTCTAACAAGCTTAATATGCAAAGCCAACAACTTATCATGGAAATGATAGACAAGGTCATTAGCAACTGACAGGCACTGGACCCATCATAATTTGTGTTTGCTAAGGGAAGATCAGGCCTAATTAACCCGGTAGATTTCTTTGAGTGGATTGCAAAGCCAATGGATGAGGGTAAGACAGTGCAGGATGCATATCTTTACCTGGCCAAGGCATTTGGTACAATACCCCACTCAGACATGCTTGACTAGCTCTCTGAGCTAGAAATACATTTCTAGAAAACTCATTGGCTTAACAACTGGCTCATAAACAGGACCCAAAAAGTCAGGATCAGTATGACCACCTCCACCAAGTGATGGGCCACAAGCTGAATAGCCCAGAGGTGCTTGTTGGGCCTGCTTCTGTTTGACATCTACTTCTTGGAAGTCAAGGCTAACATTCAAGGCCTCCAGCTCACCAAGTTTGCAGATGACTGTGAACTGGTAGCTATTATTTATTCTCCCAAGACACCAATATCTTGCAAGTGGGTTTATCACACACAAATAAATGGTCTCAAAGTCATGGCCTAAACTTCAATGCCAAAAAATGCATTACAATGCCCTTTGGGAAACTGGCAACCAAAGTAACTCCATCATTGATTAAATACCCCTAAGATCTGACCTAGTAGCAAGGGATCTAGGAACACATTTAGACATCAGTCTGGTCTTTGATCAAGACATAGCTAAGATAGTAAGAAAATCATTCTATGTCACTCATCTTATAGGTAAGGGTATGGCATCCATGTCCAAAAAAGTTATATAAATACCACTCTAATCAGCCCTTAGCAGACTTATCATTGAGTACAATATTCCCTTTGGAATGTACTTAACCAGACACTTAGAACATTTGAAAAGTCCACAAAGGTATGTCACCAGGAGAATTCAGGGCATGAATACCTTGTCCTACACTGATCGCCTAAAAGCTCTGTCTCTGTATTCAGTCTCCTACAGACTGATGAGAGTTGATCTTTGCCTGCCTTATCTTTCCACAGGCCCTACCCTAATGGATCTGTTGCACATGTAGAAAACAAAAAGCACCAGAAACACTAGATCCAAGGATTTGAACTTTGCTTGTGACATAAACAGAACATGCTGGAAAGGCAGATATGTGCCCCAAAGGATACCCACACTATGGGATTGGCTCCCCATCCATGTAAAACAGAGTTCAATCCTGACTTTGTTCAAACAAAACCTTGACAATTGTATTAGAAATCTTAAACTTACCCCCAGTATGGCCACTCTTTCCCTTATGGACAGAGGTCATCAATAAGAAAAGCATTATCCTAATTAACACCTCCCCTGCTGACAAATCCTGAGTTACCTCCATACTAACATGTCCCCCCAGTATAGAAGCCCGTGATACTTGGGAATCAAATGGTTTGAGGTGTGTAGCTAAACTTGTAAGGGCATTAGTAGTCATTAGCCTAGTAACAACCTATGAAAATGTTCTATTTATGTTGAAAGCAAAATTTAAATCCTTGGATCTAGTGGTTTTGATGCTGGACATTTTGAGTATGAGCAAAAGGTCCATCAGGGCTGGAACTAATGATGCCTTGTATGCCAGGCATAGACTGTCTGTCCGTAAACTGTAGGAGATCAAGTGTAAAGATATGGCTTTGAGGCGATCCATAGGAGAATGTGTTTATATCCTGAACTCCCTTGGTAAGGAAGCTCTGTGGGCTTTCTGTCTGTTGCACGTCTGGTCAGGTACATTTTGAAGAGGGCATTGTACTCGATGAGGGGTCTGACAGGGCAAACTAAAGTGGCACTATGACTTCCTTGTACCTGAATGCTATGCCCTTATTTATATGATGGGCAACACAGAATTATTTTCTCACAATCTTGGCCATGTGTTTGTTAATGGCCAGATTGCTGGCTACATATGTTCCCAGATCCCTGGCTACTGAGTTAATGCAAAGGGGTCTCTTATCAATGGAGTAATTAGCCTGGGTGGCAGTTTACCCAAAAGGTACTATAATGCATTTCTTGGCATGCAGTTTCAATCCAAGACTTTGGCACAAGTCATTTGTCTGCATTAGAACCTCTTGTAAGATGTTTGTGTCATGGGGGGAATCTATGAAAAACCTAATTTGCAGTTATCTGTGAACTTGATCAGCCAAAGGCCCTTGACATTAGCCTTTACCTCAGAGAAATAGATGACAAATAAGAGCAATTCCAGCATGGAGCCCTGAGGTACCCTGCTGGTGACCAGTCTCTTAATGGAGGTGGTGTTACCAATCCTGAATTCTGGGTCCTGATTGCAAGCCAGCTAGCAATCCAGCGGGTAATGTAAAGGTTTATGCACAGTTCATTGAGTGTGTCAACCATACTAGACTGGAGAATTGTATCAAACAAATTACCCAGGTCCAGGTAGGCGGTTAGCACCATTTTCTCCTCACTCATTGTCTTGACCTTCACAAAGAAGTCCACCAGGTTAACTAGACATGACCTTCCCTTGACAAAACCAAACTTGATTGGTTCCTCTCCAGGGTCAGTTGATATTCAACTCTTGTGTAGTGGGATAACTGCTGTAGTCATCCATTTGCATGGTACAAAGCCTGCTATGACACTAGTGTTGAAAAGTAACTCAAGTTGTCCTGATAGGTTATATTTCCAGCTATTTAGAAAGCATCCCAGGGTACTGTCAGGACCCACTAAGGCTGTGCTTTTGGCCTTATTAAGTGCCGACAGAACCTGCTCCATGTTAATAGTTTGGAGGATGTTTTGCTAGTAGCTATTTCATGGGGACAAGTGAGGGGGATTGGGGGTTGAAGTTTGAGCTGAATTTGTCAGCCAGTAGATTCGCTATGTCTCTTTGCTCACTTAAGGTAACACCACTGACCACCGGTTCAGCACAATGCTGTGTGCTGCTTTTGAGGTTACAGACATAACTGTTGAAGGCTTTATGGTTGTCTTTAGTCCATGAGGCTATTTTGACCTCATAAGTGGCCTTGTTGGACTTAATTAGGCATCTTAGTTTCTTGTTTAGTTTAAGTAGAGCGCTCTTATCATTATGAGATTTTCTCTCTCTGATTGTAGCCATGACATTTTTCCTTTTATTATATACCCTGTTAAACTTAGAATTCTGCCTGTGTACTTTGTTTTTACAGTTTGCTTTCAGTTTACTTCTAGTAGGTACAGCAGCCTACATTCAGCCATCAACATGGTTGTACAAGGTCTCTATGAACAATTCCTCCTAGGTTGCTATGAATTCACATTTAGGAGGGGCACTGAAGCTTAATAGGATGTAGTTTGCTTTGGAATAGTTCCTAATAGTTACATGGTTTGCTGGGGTTAGCAAGCTTTGTGGTCTGACCTTACCAATGAGGACATAACACGTAGGGGTGTGCAGTGCTCTCCCATATTGGTGAGTACCATGTCCAGTATATTTGAACCTCTGTTGGATGTGCACTGTCAAGGGTATTTGTGTTAATAAAGTCCAGGAATCATTGTGCCTGTAAGTTTGAGACAGCATATGTTTCCCAGTCTATAGAGGGGTTATATACCCTATTAAGTTTAGAATTTCACCACTGTAGTTTGATTTTAGAGTTTGGTATGGGCTTCCATCAGTTGCATCAGTCTCTATATAGCCATTTACATGGTTGTAAAGGGTCTCTGAGAACAATTCTTCATAATCAGCTATGAACACAAGTTGTCATGAGTGTCTCCTGAAGATCTAGGTATCAGCTGTGGGATAAGTGGGATACAAAGGTTGGTATGAGATTTTCTCTCTGGTGATTTGCATGTGGATAAACTTCATGACGTCATGCTGTTTAACCAATGCAGGGTTATACTTGGTGCCAATGTACATCAAGATTCTTCCACGTTTTGTCCCTGTCTGTACAGTTGATGGTCTAAATGTGTGCAAGGCACTGAAGCCTTGAACAGCCAGATTACTTTCTGTGGATTTAAACCATGTCTTATTAAAGGCCCAGATGTGATATTGTACAGGGTGAGAAGAACTTGTACGCTGTGGATTTTCTTCTTTAGGCTCCTAGCATTAAGCAGTAACACATTTAGGTTTCTTTGGGTTTTATTTGTTATGTCAGTAGGTTTGTCAATCTTGCTTTGCTTAAAAAGGTTCTAAGGCAGTAGACATAGTTTTACAATATATTCAGAAGCCTAGGGGAGACAGCTGCAGACCATCTTTTGCAAAGCAAATGGTTTTCTAATCATGTCCTCCCATGCTGATAAATATTGAATCCCCCTGAAAAGACAGCAAAAACTTAACCAATTGTTGAAGTCCATCATCTTTTGTTCATAGTGTGGTATCGTCCTTGGTGAAGGTAGAGTGCTGCTCAAAGCAAGGCACATTCTTGTCTGTGACACATATTCAGAGAGATCAGTAATGTTCCTCTTCATATAATACAGGAAAGTACATCTCAAGTCATTAACACCCACATAGATTATGATAGATTCATACTGGTACCTGTGGTATAGTGACTTGAGTCATACTGGTACCTGTGGTATACTGACTTGAGTCATACTGGTACCTGATGTATAGTGACTTGAGTCATACTGGTACCTGTGGTGTAGTGACTTGAGTCATACTGGTACCTGTGGTGTAGTGACTTGAGTCATACTGGTACATGTGGTATAGTGACTTGAGTCATACTGGTACCTGTGGTGTAGTGACTTGAGTCATACTGGTACCTGTGGTATAGTGACTTGAGTCATACTGGTACCTGTGGTGTAGTGACTTGAGTCATACTGGTACCTGTGGTGTAGTGACTTGAGTCATACTGGTACCTGTGGTATAGTGACTTAAGTCATACCTAGCTTGGCAGATCCTGGCTCCAGATAAGTGACTAACCCTTGTATTCTCCTTGTTCAGCCTGGTGAGTGGGACATCTGTGTGTCATGCAATGGAGTCCCCTATGCAGAGCCAGATCATGGTCAAATGAGGTTCTAGGCAGGTTAATGGATCAGGGGCTCCCTTTACTTTGCTATTTCTCCCCTATTATCATAAACACTATTCAAACCTGTTAGGGTACATATTATCTTCTTCTTTACTTCTATAATAAGTATCAATATCAGTCAATATACACAATCTCTGCAGAAGTAAAAGTCATCTGAGTAATTCCACATTAAAGCGACCTATAACTGATGGATAGGTTGCTGCTGTAAACAACTTTACATTTCAGTGTTTCATGTACAAATTCAGTGCCTGCTGCCCTTGAAAAATAAATTGCCCATGTTACATTTAAAAAAGTAGGTAAGCTGGTAATATTGCAATTGGGAATGGCAACAGATTCATAGTTACTAAACATCTCATCCAAAGGAGGACACAGTCTGGATTGCAGCACCCCTATCCCACCTTAAAAAGCACTGCAATATTAGCACCCCATCGACATGATGTTGGAGTAGAAACCATAGCTTTCTGCACCAAAGGCTACCAACACTGCTTTCAAATTTGATAGCAGAAACACAGATGATGGCCATTTGCTAAGCAAAACAGTTGCACATTGAAAACAGACTTAGTATAAGCAAAACTAAACTTCTCTTCCTTTGAAACTCAACATTCCTTGAGAATTCACTGAAACTCAACATTCTTTGAATATGCACAGAAAGTCAATATTCTTTGAAAATACATTGAAACTAAACAGTCCTTGAAAATACAACTGCTGGTGATAGTTTGGTAGATGGTGTAGAGGATTCAAGATCAAGTATCCTGTAAGCAAGGTATGGGGTTTGAGCTTGAGTAAGTTAACCAACCTGCCATCTGTAATTGGGGCATTATGCACATGTGCGCACATAACACACACACACACACACACACACACACACTGGCTTGTTTCAAATGGAATGTCAACTCTCAGTTTTCCATAACTGAAACTGTCTGTAACCACTCTAGCACAATACCACTAAGGATGTATTCTGCATGTGTTCTTCAAAGAGAAATATAATACACACACAGTGTGTTTTTAAAGAAGAAATGTAAGTTTTGTGGCAGTGGGCATCCCCAAGCCAACAGGCTAAAGGCAACTAGTGCTGGATCTGGCTCTACCCCTATGACAAAAGTCCTGGGTAATGTGTCTGCTTGCCATATGGGCTTTCCTATTAGAGCTCCACTGGGTGCCGGCATATGTGTGGGGTTTGGTGTTGCTTTTGGTGAGTGTTTTAGAGATTGCTGAGGATAGGTGTTGTCATTTATAGACTTTGGAAGTCTTTGAGGTTTGGGAAAATTGCTCTTTAGTGCCTCAGCATACGTTGGTCTATGTGTGTGGTGGACACAGCAGTGTAGCCAGGGCAGGGTGAAAGGGGAAATTGCCACAGGTGAAAAGTGCTGGGTGGCACAGTCAGCCAATCTAGGGCAATTGCCACAGGTGAAAAGTGCTGGGTGGCACAGTCAGCCAATCCAGATATCTCTTTAATGCAATTCCAGCTTTTAAAATCCAGGATTGCATTTGTGATCAAACATGAGCACTGCAGCACTCCATGTGTGGTCTAAATTGTTGTTTGCTACAGTTCAAAACTAAATAAAAATCTCTTTTTCAGCTAAAAAGTGAGTGTTGTAGCACTCCATGCAGGCAGAGTATAAAAGATTTGTTTTTAACTAAAACATGAACACCATGGGACTTCCTTTGTAGCAAGCAGTTTACTACAGTTTAAAAGAAGACATTAGTATTTTATTTTAAAAAATGTGTTGAAGGAAGACTTGGGGGCAGGGCACAGAAATGGGACCTGAATATCTGGGGCATGAGTGGGAATGTCATGTATCTGGCCAGTAGAAGGAATGTGTTTTTTGCTTTTTCCTCATCAATGGAAGAGCTGTGGGGAGGGCATGGATATGACTGTAGTGAGCTGATCACTAATACAGTAAAGTCAGCTTAACATGAAGAATTGAAGGGGTGGGGTGCTGGTTCATGGTACTAGCAGATGGCACTGATCAAACTGGGTACGCTTCGGTGTGTGATGGATTAGTGTGTGTGTTCTTGACAACCTTGTTTGTATGTAAGATTTTTGCCTGCAGTGAAATGTGTATCCCCTGCATACTGTATTTGTTTATTTAAGGATTAAATGGTCATTTGGAGACATGAGACAACTGCAAGCAACATTGTCTCAGGATGTCCATATCTACCAAGTTAGTTCACTATGATATAGTATGATTTTTTTTTCTGATAGCAAGTCAGATATGGAGGAGCTCAAAGTCATTGTCTTGCCTAATGAGATTTCTTGTGATTGGCTTCTTAAGCTTGCAGACAGACCATTATCAACAACAATGTGATCATATTCAGAGGTAGAGCACTGAAACTCAGCACTGAGCACCGATGGTAGGATATCATTATATTGAAATCATCTGTCAGTAATAATGTAGATGTCTATATTTTAAAAGGTAAAAAAGTCTTGAAAAAATATTGCTTTTTATTAAGGCTTCTTTCATATGGGTCTACTTCAAAATATTGAAAGACCACTTACTCAAATCCCAATATCAAAACCACATATCCATGAACCATTTAACCATCAATAAAGGTCACTGGGAAAAGGACCACTTGGCCACCAGGACAAAATACACAGAACTAACAAGCAAAACCCACCAAAGTGGGGGGCTTTGCCCCCACACCCCTTTAAATATACCTAACTAAATATACCAACTCCGAGATCACACTATAAGTGGGGAAAAGGGCAAACTTCCCCAGGGTGGCCAAGCGATTCCTTTCCCGCTGAACATTTTCGATGGTTTGATGGTTCACGGATATGCGGTTTTGATATTGTCGTTTTGATGATTTGGGATTTGAGTAAGTGGTCTTTCAATTTTTTGATGTAGACCCCTTTCATATACCCTCATTATTGGCTGACTATGTTGGTAGTTTGAGCTTGCCTGAAAAAGCCATGTTTGGGGTGGAGAAAGATCTGGCCAGTATACAAAAGATATGAGAAGAAAGGTGCAGACCATCTCTAGCAAAGTAAGTAGGTCAATCAGTCATCTTCATATATATATATATATATATATATATATATATATATATATATATGTATATATATATATATATATATATATATATATATATATGGCTTACAATCACTTTGTCGATCGCACTTCATGAGATTGACATTTGTGCGAAACTGCTTTTGGCCGAACTGTAATTACGAAAACCACAATGTCAAACCTTACAATAGCGAGCATTTGCTGTTGTAAGGTTCAACATTGTGTTGTAGATCTCACTATAGTGGGGATCTGGAAATGTACCCTTTCCCTCACTGTAGTGCGATCTCGGAGTTTGTATATATAAGTGGGGCTGCAGCAGAGGTGCTTGCCCCCCCCCCCTCCGCAAAAGTGTTTGTTAATGTGAGCGGAAGTTCAGCATTTCAGTAAAGTCGACATTTTTGAAATTTCAACTTTAATAAAATGCTGCCTTCGACATTTTTTGTGTTCAGTGTTGAGATTTCCAAACATGTGATTCGGACATCTTAACATTCAAACGGAGTAGATTCGACTATGTGATAGTAAACCTATATCTATATATATATATATATATATATATATATATGTAACCTAAGGAGTAGATGACTGTACGAGGAGGGTGTAAGTAATAACAATCTGCTGCTAATAAGTGTGTTAAGAGGCTGGCCTC